>NC_092340.1:172642500-172735000 GCF_046630445.1 Rutidosis leptorrhynchoides
GATTTAATGTTGTCGTTAGATAGTTTATGATGAATTACGAATTTAATACATATGTTACTGATATAAAGTATATGATATTCATGTCGTTGGAAAGCTATCGAAAAATTAATAACTTTTCATTTAGAAATCGAGTGATTTCGTTGAACGGATTAAAAGATATGGTTAACTGAATTATGGTTAACGTTAATTGAAATTGTGTTTGAAACTGTAAATTAATATTTAAACAACTTGTCTATGAGATTGATAAATTGGATTTTTATGATATTACTAATCGAGTAAATGAATTTCTATATAAGGCACGTTTTGTCTTGTTGAACAATTGTCAAAGTTGATTGTCTTATCATGTTTTAAAGCTTTATAAACACTATAATCTGATTTTACAAGTATTGGGAAATTATGTGAAATAATAAAATATTTTCGATTGCCATGATAATTCAAATATAATATAACTCATGAAATAAATAATGTTTTAAGTTTGATAAACTATAATTCGTTCAAGTATCAAGACTTATACTATGTTAATATAATAAACATGTATAGTTTTAAAGATCATATTGGGTCAGAATGACTTTTGAGATAACTTTTGTTAACTTTTGCATGTCAGCCTCGAGCATTAGGATTATGATACACTATGACCAGACCTAGCTTTTTAGACATGTATTGACCAACATATGTTCTCTAGGTTGAGATCTATGGTTATTTTGCATTCCGAGTTTCGGTCACATTTCTGTGAATGACCTTATGTGCTGCTAAGGTGAGTTTCATTTGCTCCCTTTTTAATTGCTTTTGCAATCTATATTTTTGGGCTGAGAATACATGCACTTTATTTTAAATGCAATGGACACAAGTAGATACTAAATTCTACACTGAGTTTGAACCGAAAATCCCTTAGCTTTGGTAACTAGTAACTGCCAGTTATAAGAACTGGTGGGCGCGAGTAGTTATATATGGATCCATAGGGCTTGACATCTCCGTCTGTTCCAGGTATAGAAACCTTAGCCTGAACTATAAAACATACGTATGCTATTTGAGGTTAATACAGGTTAGATAACGTGTATTGTACATGTTAGTTGCATGTATATTAAAACATGGGTACTTATTATAACGTTAAAGCTTAGTTACCAGGGTGCTCAATCTTGTAGAATATTTTGATAAACGTTTCTGGATGAAACAACTGAAATCTTGTGATCCACCTTTATATACGGATTATGC
The DNA here is from genome assembly GCF_046630445.1 of Rutidosis leptorrhynchoides. Lineage (NCBI taxonomy): Eukaryota > Viridiplantae > Streptophyta > Magnoliopsida > Asterales > Asteraceae > Rutidosis > Rutidosis leptorrhynchoides. Next base: position 172,643,713 of record NC_092340.1, read on the forward strand.
GCAACATTAAAACTATGAACTCACCAACCTTTGTGTTGACACTTTTAAGCATGTTTATTCTCAGGTTCCTAGAAGTCTTTCGCTGTTTGCTTATATGTGATACAAGCTATGTGCATGGAGTCATACATGCTTTATTCGAGAAAACGTTGCATTCACAAAATCATCACCATGTATCTTATATTGACTGCATTATCAACGGATGTAGTATTGTAAACTATTAATTACGGTAATTTTCTATATGTAGAAATTGAAATGTCCCGTTCTTATTGATTAAAAACGTTCCATATTAATTGATTTCGTTGCGAGGTTTTGACCTCTATATGAGACGTTTTTCAAAGACTGCATTCATTTTTAAAACAAACCATAACCTTTATTTCATAAATAAAGGTTTAAAAAGCTTTACGTAGATTATCAAATAATGATTATCTAAAATATCCTGTTTACACACGACCATTACATAATGGTTTACAATACAAATATGTTACATCGAAATCAGTTTCTTGAATGCAGTTTTTACACAATATCATACAAACATGGACTCCAAATCTTGTCCTTATTTTAGTATGCAACAGCGGAAGCTCTTAGTATTCACCTGAGAATAAACATGCTTTAAACGTCAACAAAAATGTTGGTGAGTTATAGGTTTAACCTATATATATCAAATCGTAACAATAGACCACAAGATTTCATATTTCAATACACATCCCATACATAGAGATAAAAATCATTCATATGGTGAACACCTGGTAACCGACAATAACAAGATGCATATATAAGAATATCCCCATCATTCCGGGACACCCTTCGGATATGATATAAATTTCGAAGTACTAAAGCATCCGGTACTTTGGATGGGGTTTGTTAGGCCCAATAGATCTATCTTTAGGATTCGCGTCAATTAGGGTGTCTGTTCCCTAATTCTTAGATTACCAGACTTAATAAAAAGGGGCATATTCGATTTCGATAATTCAACCATAGAATGTAGTTTCACGTACTTGTGTCTATTTTGTAAATCATTTATAAAACCTGCATGTATTCTCATCTCAAAAATATTAGATTTTAAAAGTGGGACTATAACTCACTTTCACAGATTTTTACTTCGTCGGGAAGTAAGACTTGGCCACTGGTTGATTCACGAACCTATAACAATATATACATATATATCAAAGTATGTTCAAAATATATTTACAACACTTTTAATATATTTTGATGTTTTAAGTTTATTAAGTTAGCTGTCCTCGTTAGTAACCTACAACTAGTTGTCCACAGTTAGATGTACAGAAATAAATCGATAAATATTATCTTGAATCAATCCACGACCCAGTGTATACGTATCTCAGTATTGATCACAACTCAAACTATATATATTTTGGAATCAACCTCAACCCTGTATAGCTAACTCCAACATTCACATATAGAGTGTCTATGGTTGTTCCGAAATATATATAGATGTGTCGACATGATAGGTCGAAACATTGTATACGTGTCTATGGTATCTCAAGATTACATAATATACAATACAAGTTGATTAAGTTATGGTTGGAATAGATTTGTTACCAATTTTCACGTAGCTAAAATGAGAAAAATTATCCAATCTTGTTTTACCCATAACTTCTTCATTTTAAATCCGTTTTGAGTGAATCAAATTGCTATGGTTTCATATTGAACTCTATTTTATGAATCTAAAAAGAAAAAGTATAGGTCAATAGTCGAAAAATAAGTTACAAGTCGTTTTTGTAAAGGTAATCATTTCAGTCGAAAGAACGACGTCTAGATGACCATTTTAGAAAACATACTTCCACTTTGAGTTTAACCATAATTTCTGGATATAGTTTCATGTTCATAATAAAAATCATTTTCTCAGAATAACAACTTTTAAATCAAATTTTATCATAGTTTTTAATTAACTAACCCAAAACAGCCCGCGGTGTTACTACGACGGCGTAAATCCGGTTTTACGGTGTTTTTCGTGTTTCCAGGTTTTAAATCATTAAGTTAGCATATCATATAGATATAGAACATGTGTTTAGTTGATTTTAAAAGTCAAGTTAGAAGGATTGACTTTTGTTTGCGAACAAGTTTAGAATTAACTAAACTATGTTCTAGTGATTACAAGTTTAAACCTTCGAATAAGATAGCTTTATATATATGAATCGAATGATGTTATGAACATCATTACTACCTTAAGTTCCTTGGATAAACCTACTGGAAAAGAGAAAAATGGATCTAGCTTCAACGGATCCTTGGATGGCTCGAAGTTCTTGAAGCAGAATCATGACACGAAAACAAGTTCAAGTAAGATCATCACTTGAAATAAGATTGTTATAGTTATAGAAATTGAACCAAAGTTTGAATATGATTATTACCTTGTATTAGAATGATAACCTACTATAAGAAATAAAGATTTCTTGAGGTTGGATGATCACCTTACAAGATTGGAAGTGAGCTAGCAAACTTGAAAGTATTCTTGATTTTATGTAACTAGAACTTGTAGAATATATGAAGAACACTTAGAACTTGAAGATAGAACTTGAGAGAGATCAATTAGATGAAGAAAATTGAAGAATGAAAGTGTTTGTAGGTGTTTTTGGTCGTTGGTGTATGGATTAGATATAAAGGATATGTAATTTTGTTTTCATGTAAATAAGTCATGAATGATTACTCATATTTTTGTAATTTTATGAGATATTTCTTGCTAGTTGCCAAATGATGGCTCCCACATGTGTTAGGTCACTCACATGGGCTGCTAAGAGCTGATCATTGGAGTGTATATACCAATAGTACATACATCTAAAAGCTGTGTATTGTACGAGTACGAATACGGGTGCATACGAGTAGAATTGTTGATGAAACTGAACGAGGATGTAATTGTAAGCATTTTTGTTAAGTAGAAGTATTTTGATAAGTGTATTGAAGTCTTCCAAAAGTGTATAAATACATATTAAAACACTACATGTATATACATTTTAACTGATTCGTTAAGTCATCGTTAGTCGTTACATGTAAGTGTTGTTTTGAAACCTTTAGGTTAACGATCTTGTTAAATGTTGTTAACCCAATGTTTATAATATCAAATGAGATTTTAAATTATTATATTATCATGATATTATGATATATTAATATATCTTAATATGATATATATTCATTTAAATGTCGTTACAACGATAATCGTTACATATATGTCTCGTTTCGAAATCCTTAAGTTAGTAGTCTTGTTTATATGTATGTAACTCATTGTTAATATACTTATGGAGATACTTAATTATCATAATCTCATGTTAACCATGTGTATATCCATATATATATCGTCATGTCGTTTTTACAAGTTTTAACGTTCGTGAATCGCCGGTCAACTTGGGTGGTCAATTGTCTATATGAAACATATTTCAATTAATCAAGTCTTAACAAGTTTAATTGCTTAACATGTTGGAAACATTTAATCATGTAAATATCAATCTCAATTAATATATATAAACATGGAAAAGTTCGGGTCACTACAGTACCTACCCGTTAAATAAATTTCGTCCCGAAATTTTAAGCTGTTGAAGGTGTTGACGAATCTTCTGGAAATAGATGCGGGTATTTCTTCTTCATCTGATCTTCACGCTCCCAGGTGAACTCGGGTCCTCTACGAGCATTCCATCGAACCTTAACAATTGGTATCTTGTTTTGCTTAAGTCTTTTAACCTCACGATCCATTATTTCGACGGGTTCTTCGATGAATTGAAGTTTTTCGTTGATTTGGATTTCATCTAACGGAATAGTGAGATCTTCTTTAGCAAAACATTTCTTCAAATTCGAGACGTGGAAAGTGTTATGTACAGCCGCGAGTTGTTGAGGTAACTCTAGTCGGTAAGCTACTGGTCCGACACGATCAATAATCTTGAATGGTCCAATATACCTTGGATTTAATTTCCCTCGTTTACCAAATCGAACAACGCCTTTCCAAGGTGCAACTTTAAGCATGACCATCTCTCCAATTTCAAATTCTATATCTTTTCTTTTAATGTCAGCGTAGCTCTTTTGTCGACTTTGGGCGGTTTTCAACCGTTGTTGAATTTGGATGATCTTCTCGGTAGTTTCTTGTATAATCTCTGGACCCTTAATCTGTCTATCCCCCACTTCACTTCAACAAATCGGAGACCTGCACTTTCTACCATAAAGTGCTTCAAACGGCGCCATCTCAATGCTTGAATGGTAGCTGTTGTTGTAGGAAAATTCTGCTAACGGTAGATGTCGATCCCAACTGTTTCCGAAATCAATAACACATGCTCGTAGCATGTCTTCAAGCGTTTGTATCGTCCTTTCGCTCTGCCCATCAGTTTGTGGATGATAGGCAGTACTCATGTCTAGACGAGTTCCTAATGCTTGCTGTAATGTCTGCCAGAATCTTGAAATAAATCTGCCATCCCTATCAGAGATAATAGAGATTGGTATTCCATGTCTGGAGACGACTTCCTTCAAATACAGTCGTGCTAACTTCTCCATCTTGTCATCTTCTCTTATTGGCAGGAAGTGTGCTGATTTGGTGAGACGATCAACTATTACCCAAATAGTATCAAAACCACTTGCAGTCCTTGGCAATTTAGTAATGAAATCCATGGTAATGTTTTCCCATTTCCATTCTGGGATTTCGGGTTGTTGAAGTAGACCTGATGGTTTCTGATGCTCAGCTTTAACCTTAGAACACGTCAAACATTCTCCTACGTATTTAGCAACATCGGCTTTCATACCCGGCCACCAAAAATGTTTCTTGAGATCCTTGTACATCTTCCCCGTTCCAGGATGTATTGAGTATCTGGTTTTATGAGCTTCTCTAAGTACCATTTCTCTCATATCTCCAAATTTTGGTACCCAAATCCTTTCAGCCCTATACCGGGTTCCGTCTTCCTGAATATTAAGATGCTTCTCCGATCCTTTGGGTATTTCATCCTTTAAATTTCCCTCTTTTAAAACTCCTTGTTGCGCCTCCTTTATTTGAGTAGTAAGGTTATTATGAATCATTATATTCATAGATTTTACTCGAATGGGTTCTCTGTCCTTCCTGCTCAAGGCATCGGCTACCACATTTGCCTTCCCCGGGTGGTAACGAATCTCAAAGTCGTAATCATTCAATATTTCAATCCACCTACGCTGCCTCATATTCAGTTGTTTCTGATTAAATATGTGTTGAAGACTTTTGTGGTCGGTATATATAATACTTTTGACCCCATATAAGTAGTGCCTCCAAGTCTTTAATGCAAAAACAACCGCGCCTAATTCCAAATCATGCGTCGTATAATTTTGTTCGTGAATCTTCAATTGTCTAGACGCATAAGCAATCACCTTCGTTCGTTGCATTAATACACAACCGAGACCTTGCTTTGATGCATCACAATAAATCACAAAATCATCATTCCCTTCAGGCAATGACAATATAGGTGCCGTAGTTAGCTTTTTCTTCAATAACTGAAACGCTTTCTCTTGTTCATCATTCCATTCAAATTTCTTCCCTTTATGCGTTAATGCAGTCAAGGGTTTTGCTATTCTGGAAAAGTCTTGGATGAACCTTCTGTAGTAACCAGCTAGTCCTAAAAACTGGCGTATGTGTTTCGGAGTTTTCGGGGTTTCCCACTTTTCAACAGTTTCTATCTTTGCCGGATCCACCTTAATACCTTCTTTGTTCACTATGTGACCGAGGAATTGAACTTCTTCCAACCAAAATGCACACTTTGAAAACTTAGCGTACAATTCTTCTTTCCTCAATACTTCTAACACCTTTCTCAAATGTTCACCGTGTTCTTGGTCATTCTTTGAGTAAATAAGTATGTCATCAATGAAAACAATGACAAACTTGTCAAGGTATGGTCCACACACTCGGTTCATAAGGTCCATGAACACAGCTGGTGCATTAGTTAAACCAAACGGCATGACCATAAACTCGTAATGACCGTAACGTGTTCTGAAAGCAGTCTTTGGAATATCATCTTCTTTCACCCGTATTTGATGATACCCGGAACGTAAGTCAATCTTTGAATAAACAGACGAGCCTTGTAGTTGATCAAATAAGTCGTCGATTCTCGGTAGTGGGTAGCGGTTCTTGTTGGTAAGTTTGTTCAACTCTCGGTAGTCGATACACAACCTGAATGTACCATCTTTCTTCTTGACAAACAAAACAGGAGCTCCCTACGGTGATGTGCTTGGTCGAATAAAACCACGCTCTAAAAGTTCTTGTAATTGGCTTTGCAGTTCTTTCATCTCGCTGGGTGCGAGTCTGTAAGGAGCACGAGCTATTGGTGCAGCTCCTGGTACAAGATCTATTTGAAATTCAACGGATCGATGTGGGGGTAATCCGGGTAATTCTTTCGGAAATACATCGGGAAATTCTTTTGCAATGGGAACATCATTGATGCTCTTTTCTTCAGTTTGTACTTTCTTGACGTGTGCTAGAACAGCATAGCAACCTTTTCTTATTAGTTTTTGTGCCTTCAAATTACTAATAAGATGTAGCTTCGTGTTGCTCTTTTCTCCGTACACCATTAAGGGTTTTCCTTTTTCTCGTATAATGCGAATTGCATTTTTGTAACAGACGATCTCTGCTTTCACTTCTTTCAACCAGTCCATACCGATTATCACATCAAAACTCCCTAACTCTACTGGTATCAAATCAATCTTAAATGTTTCGCTAACCAGTTTAATTTCTCGATTCCGACATATATTATCTGCTGAAATTAATTTACCATTTGCTAATTCGAGTAAAAATTTACTATCCAAAGGCGTCAATGGACAACTTAATTTAGCACAAAAATCTCTACTCATATAGCTTCTATCCGCACCCGAATCAAATAAAACGTAAGCAGATTTATTGTCAATAAGAAACGTACCCGTAACAAGCTCCGGGTCTTCTTGTGCCTCTGCCGCATTAATATTGAAAACTCTTCCGCGGCCTTGTCCATTCGTGTTCTCCTGGTTCGGGCAATTTCTAATAATGTGGCCCGGTTTTCCACATTTATAACAAACTACATTGGCATAACTTGCTCCGACACTACTTGCTCCACCATTACTCGTTCCGACACCATTTGTTCCTTTCGTTCTATTAACCCCTGGTCCGTAGACCTCACACTTCGCCGCGCTATGACCATTTCTTTTACACTTGTTGCAAAATTTGGTGCAGAACCCCGAGTGATTCTTTTCACACCTTTGGCATAGCTGCTTCTGATTGTTGTTGTTGTTGCGGTTATTATTGTTGTTGGGATGATTGTTGTAGTTGCTGTTGTTGTTGTTGTTGTTGTTGGGCCGTTTGTTGTAGTTGCGATTGATGTTGCGATTGTTGGGATAATTGTTGCGATTATTGTTGTAATTGCTGTTGTTGTTGTATTGGTGATTCTTATCACCGTTTTCCTCCCACTTTCTTTTGACTTGCTTCACATTGGCCTCTTCAGCAGTCTGTTCTTTAATTCTTTCTTCAATCTGGTTCACTAGTTTGTGAGCCATTCTACATGCCTGTTGTATAGAGGCGGGCTCGTGTGAACTTATATCTTCTTGGATTCTTTCCGGTAATCCTTTCACAAATGCGTCGATCTTCTCTTCCTCATCTTCGAATGCTCCCGGACACAATAGGCACAATTCTGTGAATCGTCTTTCGTACGTGGTAATATCAAATCCTTGGGTTCGTAACCCTCTAAGTTCTGTCTTGAGCTTATTGACCTCGGTTCTGGGACGGTACTTCTCGTTCATCAAGTGCTTGAATGCTGACCACGGTAGTGCGTACGCATCATCTTGTCCCACTTGCTCTAGATAGGTATTCCACCATGTTAACGCAGAACCTGTGAAGGTATGCGTAGCGTACTTCACTTTGTCCTCTTCAGTACACTTACTTATGGTAAACACCGATTCGACCTTCTCGGTCCACCGTTTCAATCCGATCAGTCCTTCGGTTCCATCAAATTCCAAAGGTTTGCAGGCAGTGAATTCTTTGTAGGTGCATCCTACACGATTTCTTGTACTGCTAGATCCAAGGTTATTGTTGGTATGTAGCGCAGCCTGTACTGCGGCTATGTTTGAAGCTAGAAAAGTACGGAATTCCTCTTCATTCATATTCACGGTGTGTCGAGTAGTCGGTGCCATTTCCTTCAAAATAGTCAAATGGAACAAGTTAATCATACAGAATATTAAGAGTAGTTAATAGTATTTCGTAGCATAATATGAACTCATTTATAAAAGCTTTTTCTTCATATTAGCGTTTTATAAGTTTAAATTCGGGTAGTACCTACCCGTTAAGTTCATACTTAGTAGCTAATATACAATTCAACTACTACAATTCTATATGAAAAACTGATTATAATAATAATTCGCGTTCAAACTTTTATACAATATTTTACAGACTTACAATACCGTTTATTTTACATAAAGCATGAAATATAGCACACAATAACTTTGATACAAGATAGTTGTGAAGATAATTCTAGCTAGTACACAAGTCGTTCAGCAAAGGCAATAAAGACACGTAATTCATATGTCCAGAAACAAGTCATGCATTCTGGTTTTACTAGGACTACTTCCCATCCTTGGTCTTGTGCAACATAACCGTTATGGCCGTTGATAAGACAGCGTGTTGTAACGTCGTCAAAGGGACGAGGGTTACGTAATGTCCAACAATCCCGTAACAATCTAAAAACCTCATTTCTTACCCCAATTACCGACTCCGTCACTTGTGGAAACGTTTTGTTTAATAGTTGTAGCCCGATGTTCTTGTTCTCACTTTAGTGAGAAGCGAACATTACTAATCCGTAAGCATAACATGCTTCTTTATGTTGCATGTTAGCCGCTTTTTCTAAATCACGAAGTCCAATATTCGGATATATTGAGTCAAAATAATTTCTTAACCCGTTGCGTAAAATAGCATTTGGGTTCCCCGCAATATATGCGTCAAAGTAAACACATCGTAACTTATGGGTTTCCCAATGTGATATCCCCCATCTTTCAAACGAAAGTATCTTATAAACCAAGACATTCTTGGAACGTTCTTCGAATGTCTTACAAACTGATCTCGCCTTAAATAGTTGTGCCGAGGAATTCTGGCCGACTCTAAACAAGATTTCATCAATCATGTCTCCGGGTAGGTCTCTTAAAATATTGGGTTGTCTATCCATTTTGTGTTTTTAAACTGTAAAATAGACAAGAGTTAGATTCATAAAAAATACTTATTAATACAAGCAATTTTTACATATATCATAAAGCATAAGAACACTATATTACATATATTACACCACATGAATACAACTATCTTATTCCGACTCGCTTGTTTCTTCTTCTTCGGTTTTGGTTCGTTTTGCCAAGTTTCTAGGGATATATGATTTTCCCCTAATACGAGCCGTTGTTATCCACATTGGTTTAGAAAAACCTGGTGGTTTAGAGGTTCCCGGGTCATTGTTACAACTTAAGGACTTCGGGGGTTGACGATACATATAAAGTTCATCGGGGTTGGAATTAGATTTCTCTATTTTTTTTGCCCTTTCCCTTATTATTTTCTTTTGCCTTTTTAAATTCAGTTGGGGTAATTTCTATAACATCATCGGAATTCTCGTCGGAATCCGATTCATCGGAGAATTGGTAATCCTCCCAATATTTTGCTTCCTTGGCGGAAACACCATTGACCATAATTAACCTTGGTCGGTTGGTTGAGGATTTTCTTTTACTTAACCGTTTTATTATTTCCCCCACCGGTTCTATTTCTTCATCCGGTTCCTCCTCTTCCGGTTCTGATTCTTCTTCCGGTTCCGACTCTTCTTCCGGTTCCTCTTCGGGAACTTGTGAATCAGTCCAAGAATCATTCCAATTTACATTTGACTCTTCATTATTATTAGGTGAGTCAATGGGACTTGTTCTAGAGGTAGACATCTATCACATAATATCAAACACGTTAAGAGATTAATATATCACATAATATTCACATGTTAAAAATATATAGTTTCCAACAAAATTTGTTAAGCAATCATTTTTCAAGTAAACACGGTCGAAGTCCAGACTCACTAATGCATCCTAAAAAAACTCGATAAGACACACTAATGCAAAATTCCGGTTCTCTAAGACCAACGCTCTGATACCAACTGAAATGTCCCGTTCTTATTGATTAAAAACGTTCCATATTAATTGATTTCGTTGCGAGGTTTTGACCTCTATATGAGACGTTTTTCAAAGACTGCATTCATTTTTAAAACAAACCATAACCTTTATTTCATAAATAAAGGTTTAAAAAGCTTTACGTAGATTATCAAATAATGATAATCTAAAATATCCTGTTTACACACGACCATTACATAATGGTTTACAATACAAATATGTTACATCGAAATCAGTTTCTTGAATGCAGTTTTTACACAATATCATACAAACATGGACTCCAAATCTTGTCCTTATTTTAGTATGCAACAGCGGAAGCTCTTAGTATTCACCTGAGAATAAACATGCTTTAAACGTCAACAAAAATGTTGGTGAGTTATAGGTTTAACCTATATATATCAAATCGTAACAATAGACCACAAGATTTCATATTTCAATACACATCCCATACATAGAGATAAAAATCATTCATATGGTGAACACCTGGTAACCGACAATAACAAGATGCATATATAAGAATATCCCCATCATTCCGGGACACCCTTCGGATATGATATAAATTTCGAAGTACTAAAGCATCCGGTACTTTGGATGGGGTTTGTTAGGCCCAATAGATCTATCTTTAGGATTCGCGTCAATTAGGGTGTCTGTTCCCTAATTCTTAGATTACCAGACTTAATAAAAAGGGGCATATTCGATTTCGATAATTCAACCATAGAATGTAGTTTCACGTACTTGTGTCTATTTTGTAAATCATTTATAAAACCTGCATGTATTCTCATCCCAAAAATATTAGATTTTAAAAGTGGGACTATAACTCACTTTCACAGATTTTTACTTCGTCGGGAAGTAAGACTTGGCCACTGGTTGATTCACGAACCTATAACAATATATACATATATATCAAAGTATGTTCAAAATATATTTACAACACTTTTAATATATTTTGATGTTTTAAGTTTATTAAGTCAGCTGTCCTCGTTAGTAACCTACAACTAGTTGTCCACAGTTAGATGTACAGAAATAAATTGATAAATATTATCTTGAATCAATCCACGACCCAGTGTATACGTATCTCAGTATTGATCACAACTCAAACTATATATATTTTGGAATCAACCTCAACCCTGTATAGCTAACTCCAACATTCACATATAGAGTGTCTATGGTTGTTCCGAAATATATATAGATGTGTCGACATGATAGGTCGAAACATTGTATACGTGTCTATGGTATCTCAAGATTACATAATATACAATACAAGTTGATTAAGTTATGGTTGGAATAGATTTGTTACCAATTTTCACGTAGCTAAAATGAGAAAAATTATCCAATCTTGTTTTACCCATAACTTCTTCATTTTAAATCCGTTTTGAGTGAATCAAATTGCTATGGTTTCATATTGAACTCTATTTTATGAATCTAAACAGAAAAAGTATAGGTCTATAGTCGAAAAATAAGTTACAAGTCGTTTTTGTAAAGGTAGTCATTTCAGTCGAAAGAACGACGTCTAGATGACCATTTTAGAAAACATACTTCCACTTTGAGTTTAACCATAATTTCTGGATATAGTTTCATGTTCATAATAAAAATCATTTTCTCAGAATAACAACTTTTAAATCAAAGTTTATCATAGTTTTTAATTAACTAACCCAAAACAGCCCGCGGTGTTACTACGACGGCGTAAATCCGGTTTTACGGTGTTTTTCGTGTTTCCAGGTTTTAAATCATTAAGTTAGCATATCATATAGATATAGAACATGTGTTTAGTTGATTTTAAAAGTCAAGTTAGAAGGATTGACTTTTGTTTGCGAACAAGTTTAGAATTAACTAAACTATGTTCTAGTGATTACAAGTTTAAACCTTCGAATAAGATAGCTTTATATATATGAATCGAATGATGTTATGAACATCATTACTACCTTAAGTTCCTTGGATAAACCTACTAGAAAAGAGAAAAATGGATCTAGCTTCAACGGATCCTTGGATGGCTCGAAGTTCTTGAAGCAGAATCATGACACGAAAACAAGTTCAAGTAAGATCATCACTTGAAATAAGATTGTTATAGTTATAGAAATTGAACCAAAGTTTGAATATGATTATTACCTTGTATTAGAATGATAACCTACTGTAAGAAATAAAGATTTCTTGAGGTTGGATGATCACCTTACAAGATTGGAAGTGAGCTAGCAAACTTGAAAGTATTATTGATTTTATGTAACTAGAACTTGTAGAATATATGAAGAACACTTAGAACTTGAAGATAGAACTTGAGAGAGATCAATTAGATGAAGAAAATTGAAGAATGAAAGTGTTTGTAGGTGTTTTTGGTCGTTGGTGTATGGATTAGATATAAAGGATATGTAATTTTGTTTTCATGTAAATAAGTCATGAATGATTACTCATATTTTTGTAATTTTATGAGATATTTCTTGCTAGTTGCCAAATGATGGTTCCCACATGTGTTAGGTGACTCACATGGGCTGCTAAGAGCTGATCATTGGAGTGTATATACCAATAGTACATACATCTAAAAGCTGTGTATTGTACGAGTACGAATACGGGTGCATACGAGTAGAATTGTTGATGAAACTGAACGAGGATGTAATTGTAAGCATTTTTGTTAAGTAGAAGTATTTTGATAAGTGTATTGAAGTCTTCCAAAAGTGTATAAATACATATTAAAACACTACATGTATATACATTTTAACTGATTCGTTAAGTCATCGTTAGTCGTTACATGTAAGTGTTGTTTTGAAACCTTTAGGTTAACGATCTTGTTAAATGTTGTTAACCCAATGTTTATAATATCAAATGAGATTTTAAATTATTATATTATCATGATATTATGATATATTAATATATCTTAATATGATATATATTCATTTAAATGTCGTTACAACGATAATCGTTACATATATGTCTCGTTTCGAAATCCTTAAGTTAGTAGTCTTGTTTATATGTATGTAACTCATTGTTAATATACTTATGGAGATACTTACTTATCATAATCTCATGTTAACCATGTGTATATCCATATATATATCGTCATGTCGTTTTTACAAGTTTTAACGTTCGTGAATCGCCGGTCAACTTGGGTGGTCAATTGTCTATATGAAACATATTTCAATTAATCAAGTCTTAACAAGTTTAATTGCTTAACATGTTGGAAACATTTAATCATGTAAATATCAATCTCAATTAATATATATAAACATGGAAAAGTTCGGGTCACTACAGAAATCATCAAACGTCAAAAACCTTGGAATTTGATATTCAATTATGGTGTGACTTTTCAAAAGAATGCAATGTTACAAAACGTATCATGTAGAGGTCAGTACCTCACCATGAAATCGATGAATGATGTATTCATCCAAAGGGATTTGGATGGATCATCACAGTTGGTATCAGAGCTTGAGGTCATAGGGAACCAGAATTTGCATTAGTGTGTTTAACTGGTAATTGTTAGGATGCATTAGTGAGTCTGGACTTTGACCGTATCTGTTTTTACAGAGTATTTCTTATCATGTCTTGTCGGAAATTACATGCTTATCATTCTTAGTCTAGACACATCTTACTGCATTGATTGCATGAATAGTGTATAGACAAAATTCATATCTTAGCGTATCTGCTAATTCATATCTTAGCGTATCTGTTACTGTAAACTTTGCCTGACACATTCCGTAAATCCATCCGTAATCTATGAAATCCTTTGTTCTATATATATAGATATTCTATGTAATTAGAATATCATCCGATAGCCGAAAATCGTTTTATATTGAAAAATCCTTTAATCAATCATACGAAATGGAATTCGCCACTAGTTCAAGTCCCTCGGATTCCGATATGGATTTTCACTCAAGCTCCGAAAGTAGTGTGACCGGAATGGATCAACCAATTAACCGTCATCTATTCTGGATGAATTGGGGATGGGTTCATAGTCTACTTAATCATTGGAGATAAGAAGAAGGTGATCCCTTCCATCTACCACATTCCCCTCTTGGCGAGGAACCTGAAGCACTTACTGGCGAATCTGTTCGTAATACCATTTTCTCTCTCATCTCCAGAGTATCTAGTCATGATTATATACTATCTCAAATTCTAGATCTTATTCATCCGCACGTCCGAACCGACAATCATCCCGGTGTAGTAGCAGAATTCAACGAGCTTCGCGCTCGAGTATTGGCTTTGGAGAATATGGTGCAAAGGTTACAAGCACCAGCAGCATCACCGGCATCAACAGTACCACCATCATCCACACCAACAGTATCATTACCACCACCAACAACAACATCCACATCCCACACCTCAACATCACAATCTATACCTCGAGCATCAACGTCATACTCACCATAGATACCAAGGAGTACCAACAACAATAACCAATGAAGTATTGATTCATAACTTCATTGGAGAAATATTCTGCGGCGATTATGTAATATCTAAAGTCTTAGAGATTATCTATTCCAGCCGTAACCGTAAATCAGATGAGTGGAACGAAACGATAGAAGGAAGAGTAGAAACCCTAACCGGAATGGTGCACGATTTAGAAGATAGACTTGTTTTACCAGCAGCATCAACAGTACCGTCAGTATCACCAACACCGGCAAAACCTGTAGCACTACAAGTTCCGCCAATTTCATAATAACCAACATCATCACAAATCAACAACGCGCATATTGTATCAATGAGTTATGAAGTATTAACCCATTTCCCCTGAAGAAATTATATGTATATTTAATTTATATGAATTTTGAAATCAAAATAAATCTTTTCGTACTAAGCTATTACGTGTGAATCTTAACTGGTAGGTACTGTTCGGTTAGTTCATATTACTAATATGCAATGATGTACATCCTTCATTAACGACATAACCATCGTTGACTACAATCTCTGTTTCAAATTCAATGAATTCCTTTTCATAATAAACTAAGTGTATTATTCAATTACATGTTTGATTTTACACTTTCATTTTTGATATACTCGAAACTTTCTAGAAAACATCATTCGTACTTTGCGAAGTTAGCAAGAGTTCCATGAGCACCAACATGATTCACTGAGGATATATCAATAAAACTGAATAATGAAGTATTGACTACCTTAGTGAGATACTCCGCGAAGATTATGAAATCTTTAATGTTTTAGAGATTATTCATTTCTAATCCAGCCGAAAATCAAATGAGCTTAATATGATATTAACTCATTAAATCTGTATTATATCTGAAGAAAATATACATACATATATTTTCATAAAGACTGTAATAAAATTCTCTGGTACAAAATGTTACTTGTAAAACTTTCAACGGGTAGGTAATACCCGAGAGATATATAAAATTTACAATTAATATGTTACATTCTTCGATTCTGATTCAGCAAATCAACTTCAATTTTTCATTCGAATAAGCCT
Organism: Rutidosis leptorrhynchoides; assembly: GCF_046630445.1. Taxonomy (NCBI): domain Eukaryota; kingdom Viridiplantae; phylum Streptophyta; class Magnoliopsida; order Asterales; family Asteraceae; genus Rutidosis; species Rutidosis leptorrhynchoides. The sequence goes on from NC_092340.1 coordinate 172,659,221, forward strand.
TATTATAACAATTACCCCTTCATCATTGTTACAGGGGAACCTTTTATATCTCGCCACATTAGCATTAAACTTACCAACAACTTCATTGATCTTTCACCTTCCGAAAAATCATTATACTCATTGAAACTCTATCACTCATATACATCTTGTAACAATAATTGCCATACCAACTACAGGGAATTAGCAATCAGTATTTTGAATCTCGTAGTGTTTTTACATCAACAGTTATATGCATACATATAACAATTATCTCTTAGAATTATGATCTTTCATTATGAAATTCTGAAAAGTGCCCAGCCTATGAAACACTTCTTGAAATTGGGAAAAATGCTGATGAAGCAGCAAAAACTGTAAACGACCTTAACAGCCAAAAGTTTGATTTATAAAGAATAGTGTGTTGGCAAAGCTCAGAAAAAGAGAAGGTTTGGAACTGGAAAACGGACTGAGCAAACCATGAAGGAGGCTGTGGACAAATCACAAAGACTAAACCTGCCTTCAAAGAATCCAAATGATTCAGTATCTGCTGAAGTCATTAACGAATACCTTGCTCTTGACTCTAAACCTTTATGGACAAATCTTCTTTATCATCTTACGATATTAGAAATTCTAATATATCATCATATCTTTCATTATAAATATCCTCGATATTTCTGAAGATATTTTCATAACTATTCTTATCTGAAATCATTTATCTCTTCGCGATATCAGTGTTACATCATAAAGGAAACTGTTTTAGTTTCTAAATTCTGAAAAGTTTGAACTTAAATTATGAATGTTATTGAAGTAGTGTTGGGAACAGAAGCATGAGTTAGTATAATATAATGACACTTGATCAACGCGATTATATTATAGTAAGTCATGCTGAGTTTCTAATGGAATGTGATCATTCACAGATCATAACTTCATCATGTGCCATGTTACACGACTCTTACACTCTATCTAGTATATAAACATATCAAGAACATAATTTCTTGATAGTTCTATTTTTCTCTTGAATTCTGGTAATTTAACCAATCAAGATCGTGCTATTACAATTTCTCACTTAAAACATTAGCCATGTTCATTCGAAACTCCATACCTACTAATTCTGGACCATTACTTGCGAAGAGAAAACAAAAGCATGAACCTCCGAAATTGAAATGGGAGTAAAAATCGCAGCAAATAGAAGAGATCATTAACTGTGGATGTCAATGATTATAGAAAGACAGAAGCAGAGACATCGAAATATAAGGGAAGATATAAAGCTCATCAACAACCCAGAAATTACAAACTGTATATATCGATGCATATAGTAATATAAAGACACGGGAGAACTAAAAACACTATAAAACCAAGAGTATAGTAGAAGTAAATAGATTCTTCCTGCGGCAGATGAAAAAGAAGAATGACAGATATGAAAGTTAGGAGTATATCAAGAATCAGAAACGGATGGAGCATATTAATGAATACTTTAAATTGAGGGAGAAAGAATAAAAGATGTGAGCTGCGGAAATAAGGAAACGAAGGGAGTGGATTTATAGTAAAATATCTGATAGAGCAATCGAAATAGATCATTGCATTTAATCAAAGAAGATCCTAATTTCCTTAATTACCGGAGAATCAATTCTATTATAGATTTCAAGGATTATCTTTAAATTCCTTGAAATCCAAATATCCACTGTGACTACGTCAAAAGTTAAATCTCTATCTCAACCTTTTATGACAGCTTCACTCGTACGCTTCACATAATCGAATTGTTTTATCTATATTAGTCAATAATGATAAAACTCTACTTTTCAACTCATATGAGTCATGAAAACATTTTTATTGTTAGCCATGACAATCTCTATCAAATTTCGGGACGAAATTTCTTTAACGGGTAGGTACTGTGACGACCCGAAAATTTTCAACCAAATTTAAAACTTAATCTTTATATGATTTCGACAAGATAAGCAAAGTCTGTAATATTGATTCTAAAATTTTTTGAACTAATGTTATATATTCAGTTAACATTTGACTATTAACCGACGATTCACGAACATCTATTTGTAAATAGGTATATATATATATATATATATATATATATATATATATATATATATATATATATATATATATATATATATATACAATAAGTTGAAATATTAAAATTAATTATATATAACTTGCAATGTGTATTTAAAAACTGATTTATGTATATTAAATAAAGTATATACATATATATAATTTCAAGTTATTTATTAAACGATAGTAACATTCGATTATTGATTCGATTGATATTTAGATAAGTTAACTAAAATGTTTAAGATGAACAAGTAAAACACTAATTTGGTACAGTATTTTTGAATAGCTATAGTACCCGAAAAGCTACAGTGTTTTCGAAAACCATTAATTACTACAGTAAAAATCATTTTGCTACAGTAAAACACTATTTCAAAATGAAAATGTATGTATATTTTACAAATGTTATAAAATATAATATTAACTTAGTCATAAAATGTTTTGATAATATTAAATATACTTTGATATATAACGAGACATTGATTTAAAGAAGCAAATGACCAAAACCCTCAAATGTATAAAGTATATTTCATGTAATATAATTTATTAGTGAATAAGTCAAATTATTGATAAAGGTACCTGTCGCGTAATGTAAAGTACAAGATTTTATAGCATACGAAACAACGTTCAAAAAACCGGAACCAGGACATTAGTTGAACGACAACGTACAAGTCATTGGAACCAAAATTACAAGTTAATTATACACGTAAATATAATATATTATATAATTAATTATATAGATTAAATATATATTTATATAATATTAATTAATAAATATGTCGATAAGGAAAAACAAAATCGTCGGCAGGTTAAAACAAACAATGTTAGGCTGTAAAGTATCCCCATGCGATCGCATGGGAATTATACTACAGAGCCATGCGATCGCATGGCAGTGGGGGACAGGCAAGGTGTATAAAGCTCGATCAAATTCTGATTCAGTTTCACTCATTCTATCTCTCGAGCTCAATCTCTCTTCTCTAAATATATATATTAATATTATTATTATTATTATTATTATTATTATTATTATTATTATTATTATTATTATTATTATTATTATTATTATTATTATTATTATTATTATTATTAAGATTAATATTATTATTATTAATCATATTATCATTATTAGTAGTATTATTATAGTATTATACATAAAATACTACGACGAGGTCATGAGCGAGCTATTTTAAAACGGGTTCTACGAGCGGGATAGAACTAAGGAAATTATGGGTTATAGCTATGGAGGTTATGGGTATTGTTCGGGGGTATTGCTCGTGAGTCAAACTAGTGTTTATCACCTCCGTTGCGTCTACGTACTTTCCTGCAATATTGAATCACAATATTGATACATGAGCATTCATATCTTATCTTTTATATATTAACAGTGTATCCATGTCTAGTGCTCTAGTATATATGTTTATGCATGCTTGTATGATTTAATGTTGTCGTTAGATAGTTTATGATGAATCACGAATTTAATACATATGTTACTGATATAAAGTATATGATATTCATGTCGTTGGAAAGCTATCGAAAAATTAATAACTTTTCATTTAGAAATCGAGTGATTTCGTTGAACGGATTAAAAGATATGGTTAACTGAATTATGGTTAACGTTAATTGAAATTGTGTTTGAAACTGTAAATTAATATTTAAACAACTTGTCTATGAGATTGATAAATTGGATTTTTATGATATTACTAATCGAGTAAATGAATTTCTATATAAGGCACGTTTTGTCTTGTTGAACAATTGTCAAAGTTGATTGTCTTATCATGTTTTAAAGCTTTATAAACACTATAATCTGATTTTACAAGTATTGGGAAATTATGTGAAATAATAAAATATTTTCGATTGCCATGATAATTCAAATATAATATAACTCATGAAATAAATAATGTTTTAAGTTTGATAAACTATAATTCGTTCAAGTATCAAGACTTATACTATGTTAATATAATAAACATGTATAGATTTAAAGATCATATTGGGTCAGAATGACTTTTGAGATAACTTTTGTTAACTTTTGCATGTCAGCCTCGAGCATTAGGATTATGATACACTATGACCAGACCTAGCTTGTTAGACATGTATTGACCAACATATGTTCTCTAGGTTGAGATCTAAGGTTATTTTGCATTCCGAGTTTCGGTCACATTTCGGTGAATGACCTTATGTGCTGCTAAGGTGAGTTTCATTTGCTCCCTTTTTAATTGCTTTTGCAATCTATATTTTTGGGCTGAGAATACATGCACTTTATTTTAAATGCAATGGACACAAGTAGATACTAAATTCTACACTGAGTTTGAACCGAAAATCCCTTAGCTTTGGTAACTAGTAACTGCCAGTTATAAGAACTGGTGGGCACGAGTAGTTATATATGGATCCATAGGGCTTGACATCTCCGTCTGTTCCAGGTATAGAAACCTTAGCCTGAACTATAAAACATACGTATGCTATTTGAGGTTAATACATGTTAGATAACGTGTATTGTACATGTTAGTTGCATGTATGTTAAAACAGGGGTACTTATTATAACGTTAAAGCTTAGTTACCAGGGTGCTCAATCTTGTAGAATATTTTGATAAACGTTTCTGGATGAAACAACTGAAATCTTGTGATCCACCTTTATATACGGATTATGCGCAACATTAAAACTATGAACTCACCAACCTTTGTGTTGACACTTTTAAGCATGTTTATTCTCAAGTTCCTAGAAGTCTTCTGCTATTTGCTTATATGTGATACAAGCTATGTGCATGGAGTCATACATGCTTTATTCGAGAAAATGTTGCATTCACAAAATCATCACCATGTATCTTATATTGACTGCATTATCAATGGATGTAGTATTATAAACTATTAATTACGGTGATTGTCTATATGTAGAAATCATCAAACATCAAAAACCATAGAATTTGATATTCAATTCTAGTGTACCTTTTCAAAAGAATGCAATGTTTACAAAGCGTATCATGTAGAGGTCAGTACCTCACCGTGAAATCGATGAATGATGTATTCGTCCAAAGAGATTTGAATGATGATCGTGATAATGAGTTATGATGTTATGATTTATGAAATAATGAAAATTGATAATGATGATTTGGTTTAGGAAGTTAAGTAAATGATGAAGAAGAAGGCAGGCAGATATTAGGTTAAAAGGAATTAATCGGGCAATTAAAACAGAAAACATGATAGCTCAGATGGTTTGGGAGTGTGTTAGGGGAGCGAGAGGTCTCGGGTTCAAGCCCGAGTTGAGGCAGTTTATTCTTTTTAGAAGTCTATTAATCCTTTTAAGGTAGTCTTATTATTATTATTATTATTATTATTATTATTATTATTATTATTATTATTATTATTATTATTATTATTATTATTATTATTATTATTATTATTATTATTATTATTATTATTATTATTATCATTATTATTATTATCATTAGAACTAAGATAATTAAAATTATGAATATTAAGTTATGGTCACGATCATTGAAATATTAAGTATAAATATATGTAACTCTTTATTATTATTTTTATCATTATTATTAAAAATTATTATTATTAATATTATTACTAGAATTATCATTATTTTTATCATTATCATTTTATTTTCATTACTATTATTTTTATTTTTATAAAAATTATAATTATAATTTTTATTATTATTATCATTATTATTATCATTTTTAACATTAATATTATTATTTTTAACATTATTATTATTACAATAAAATTAGTTATTAAAATATTTACATTAAACATATATAAAAGTATATACATATAAAAATACACACTATTGAAATAATATATATATATATATATATATATATATATATATACATATACATATATATATATATATATATATATATATATATATATATATATATATATATATATATATATATATATATATATATATATATATATATAACTTGTTCGATTATGATTATATGTATTAATATATATAAATGATATAGGTTCGTGAATCTGAGGCCAACCTTGCATTGTTCAGTTCAGTCGTATGCATATTTTTACTACAAAATATCGTATTGTGAGTTCATTTGATTTCCTTTTACTCTTTATATTTTTGGGACTGAGAATACATGTGTTGTTTTTACAACTGTTTTATTAAATGCCTTTAAAATCTATATTTTTGGACTGAGAATACATGAAATGCTTTTATAAATGTTTGACGAGATAGACACAAGCAAAACATTCCTCAAATGAATTATTATACAGACAGAAGTTCTATTGATTATTATTGAATTAGTTGGACGTTATAATTGCCACTAATTGATGTGAATATTTTCCCCTGATTATTATAGCTTGGTAACCTAAGAATTAGGAAACGGGTATGGCCCCTAATTCATGCGAATCCTAAAGGTAGCTATCGGGTTTAACACCCCCACCCAGAATGTTCACTAGACGGAAGAGCTAGTGGGCGTGGTGTTTAGTACTTCGAGATTTATATATTTATTACAGACTGAAAGTTCTATTTATTTTGGGGATATTTATGATGCGTATTAAATGTTAAGGTCAGTTACCAAGCAAAGAAAGCAAAGTGAATGTTATATATCGAGAGAATGATTTTTATACACAAGTTATGTGTATGATATTTTATACACGAGATATGTGTACGGTTATTAAGCATTTTGAAAAATAATTTCGTACACGAGATATGTGTACTGTATTTAAAGGAAATCGCATGTACATTACAGGTGGGTGTAGGATTCCGGCCCATTTGTAGCATGCACATTTAAATCTTGTGGTCTATCAAAATGATGCATTTTATTGTTTATGATAAACCTATGAACTCACCAACCTTTTGGTTGACACTTGTAAGCATGTTTATTCTCAAGTATGAAAGAAATCTCTCGCTGTGCATTTGCTCATTTTAAAGATATTACTTGGAGTCATTCATGACAAATTTCAAAAGAAGTTGTATTCGAGTCGTTGAGTTCAACAAAGATTATTATTATTAACGTAAATGACAGATTAGGTAGTTTATAGTTTGGATATTATGAAATGGTATGCATGCCTGTCAAGTTTCGATGTAATGAAAGTTTGTCTTTCAAAAACGAATGCAATGTTTGTAAAACGTATCATGTAGAGGTCAAATACCTCGCAATGAAATCAATTATTATGTAACATTTATAATCGATATGAACGGGGCATTTCAGTTGGTATCAGAGCGGTGGTCTTAGCAAACCAGGTCTTACATTAGTGTGTCTAACGGATAGTTAGTGTGTCTAACTGATAGTTGTTAAGATACATTAGTGAGTCTGGACTTCGACCGTGTCTGCATGTCAAAAGTTTTGCTTATCATTTCTTGTCGAAAATTACCTGCTTATCATCCTTAGGAAATTATCTGCTTATCATTCTTAGTCTAGACACATCTTACCGCATTGATTGCATGAATAGTGTATAGAAAAAATTCATATCTTAGCGTATCTGTTACTGTAAACTTGCCTGACATATTCCGTAAATTCTTTCGTAATTTACGACATCTCTTGTTCTATATATAGATATTGTATGTAATTAGAATATCATCCAATATCCGAAAATCATTTCATACCGAAAAACCCTTTACTCAATCATACGAAATGGAATTCGCCACTAATTCAAGTCCCTCGGATTTTGATATGGATTTTCACTCGAGCTCCGAAAGCAGTGTGACCGAAATGGATCAACCAATTAGCCATTATCTATTCTGGATGAATTGGGGATGGGTTCGTAGTCTACTTTATCATTGGAGACAAGAAGAAGGTGATCCCTTCCATTCACCACATTGCCCTCTTGGTGATGAACCTGAAGGACTTACCGGAGAACCAGTCCGAAACACCATATTCACCCTCATTTCCAGGATATCTCGCAATGATTATATGATATCCAAAATTCTAGATCTTATTCATCCGCTCATCCAAACCAAAAATCATCTCGGTGTAATAGAAGAAGTCAACGAGCTTCGCGCTCGAGTAGTGACTTTGGAGAATGTGATACACAATTTGCAAGCATCACAAGCAACATCGACAACACCACCAACATCAACATTAATACCACCAACAACCACATCCGCACGGCAAACCTCAACTTCACAATCTGTCCCACGAGCATCAATGTCGTACGCACCATAGATACCAAGGAGTACTAATAAAAATCAACGATGAAGTATTGATTTATAACTTCATTGAAGAAATATTAGGCGGTGATTATGTAATCTCTAAAATTTTAGAGATTATTCATTCTAGTTCCAACCGAAAACCAAATGAGATTAATATCATATTAACTCATTAAATCCATGATTACATCTGAAGAAAATATATATGTATATATATTTTCATAAAAATTGTAATTGAAAATTCTTTTGTACAAACTGTTAATGATGAGAATATTTTAACGGGTAGGTAATACCCGAGAAATATTTAGATTTCACATTAATAAGTTATACTGTACATTCTTCCAATCTGATTCAATAGTCATTTACTATCCTACTTACATCCACAGATATACGTATCCGTTCACCGCAGAATAACCATTTTCATTCAATTTTATATTTGGATTTTGACCTATCAGAATCCAACAAGTGGCATAATGAAGAAAACATTGGACAAAATAAAATTTGTTAGAAACAAACAAATTAACTATGAGAAATTTTGTTAAGAATCCACGCTAACAAAATCCTAGCTAACTGTTCCTAGCTAACTGTTAATTCTTTATTACATTTATTTATCGCAATTTATTTATCGCATTTTTAATTCTCACAATTTTATTTATCGTCATTTAATTTCTGTTATTCATTTTACGCACTTTAAATATCGTCGAATAAATCGGGACACGTATACAACGTTTTGACATATCATATTGACATCATCTATATATATTATTTTGAATAACCCATAAGACACTATATGCGGTAATGCTCGAGTTAGCATATAATGGGTCAAGGTTATTTCTAAAATAATATATATACCTTGAGTTGTGATCGAGTCTGAGACGTGTATACAATGGGTCACGATACGTATTAATTAATTCGAATATTATATATTAAACTATATATGAATTATTGAACTACTAACTGTGGACTACTAACATTGGACAATTAAAATGAATTAAAATATTGATTATACGGTTAAAGCCATAAATAGGTCATATACTTTCATTTTTGTCCCAATGTAGGCTATATACTCTGAAAATACCAATATAGGCTATATACTTTCATAAAGTGTACTAATATGAACGAACAAAACTTATTAACCGGATAAACAACTAAACGATGATGTGGCATCCTATGTGGAGAATGACTTTGGTTATACATGAGAACAAAACTAAAAGTATATAGCCTACATCGGAACAAAACTGAAAGTATATAGCCTATATTGGAACAAAACTGAAAGTATATGACCTATTTGTAGCCATATAAAATGCAAAAAAAATGTTAAATAATTAACTTTACCGGTTTAGCAGGTAACTTGTAAAATTAGTGTACATAGATACAACTTTTAAGAGTATATAGCCTACATTGGTATTTTTTTTGGGGTATATAGCCTACATTGGGACAAAAATGAAAGTATATGGCCTATTTATGGCTTTAACCCTTGATTATAACATATGAAACTAAACATTTCTTCAAGTTTGCCACTTGATTTCATCTTAAACCTCATTTGTATCTTGACGATTACAATCTGCGTTCAAACCCTTCGTGATTCTTAAAAATACCTCAATCATGGAACAATCGGAGGGATGAACTAACCACGCATTATCTACGAATAGAAAGATTTATGCACCTGGAGAACACTCGGAACTTAAGTAAAAGTTTACCACGTACCTGCACCAAATCATTTGGCATTGTTATTTCCCAAAATAACCTTGCAATTCTTCTCAAAGTACACAGTTTTGTCACAGCTCCAACAAATCAACTTCGACATTTCAATCGGACTATCCTTAATATAACCTTGATATATACGTCTGCCCTTTTCGACATCGTTATCGGGGAACCATTTATATCCCATCACATTAGCAGTAAACTTATCAACAACTTTGTTGATCTTTGACTTAAATCTCTCAGAAAAATCACTATATTTATTCATTGAAACCTCATCATGTATTCATCTACATCCTGTAACAATAATTGCCATACCAACTACCGGGAATCAGCAATCAGTATTTCGAATCTCGCAGAGTTTCTACATCAACAGTTATATGTATACGTATAACATTTATCTCTTAGAATTATGATCTTCAATTCTGAAATTCTGAAAAGCACCCAGTCTACGAATTAGTACCCTGAATTTTGAAAAAGCTGAATGAAGCAGCAGAAACTATAGACAACCGTAACAGTCAAAAGTTTGATAATAAAGAATAGTGTGTTGGTAAAGCTCAGAAAAAGAGAAGGTTTGGAACTGAAAAATGGATTGAGCAAACCATGAAGGAGGCTGTGGACAAATCACAAAAACTAAACCTACCTTCAAAGAATCCAAATGATTCAGTGTCTGCTGAAGTCTTTAGCGAATACCTTACTCCTTACTCGAAACCCTTGCGGACAATATTCTTCATCCTCCTCTGATTTTAGATATTTAAAAACTCTAAGATATCATCGTATCTTTCATTATAAATATCCTCGATAATTCTGAAGATATTTTCATAACTATTCTTATCTGAAATCATTTATCTCCTCGTGAAATCATTGTTACATCAGAAAGGAAACTGTTTTAGTTTCTAAATTCTGAAAGATTCGAATTTAAAATATGAATGTTTTTGAAGTAGCGTTGGGAACTTAAGCATGAGTTAGTATAATATAATGACACTTGATCAACGTGATTATATTACAGTAAGTCATGCTGAGTTTCTAAATGGAACATTATGATTCACAGACCATAACGCATCATGTGCCATACTACACAACTCTTACACTCTATCTAATCTTTAAACGTATCAAGAACATATATTCTTGATAGTTCTAACTTTCGTGATTCTGGTAATTTAACAAATCAAATCATGCTATTACGTTTCTCTCTGCTTAGAATATATAATCATTCGAAACTCTATACCTACGAATTCTGGACCATTATTCGCTTACCTTGATGTAATGACCCATCCTAATCTATCTGGACGAATACATTACATTTGGTTACATCGCGAGGTACTTGACCTCTATATGATACATTTTACAAACATTGCATTCGTTTTTAAAAGACAAACTTTCATTACATCGAAAGTTGACAGCATGGAAACCATTTCATAATATATCCAACTATAATTGACTTAATAATAATTTTGATGAACTCAACGACTCGAATGCAACGTCTTTTGAAATATGTCATGAATGACTCCAAGTAATATCTCTAAAGTGAGCAAATGGACAGTGGAAGATTTCTTCATACCTGAGAATAAACATGCTTTAAAGTGTCAACCAAAAGGTTGGTGAGTTCATAAGTTTATCATAAACAATAAAATTCATCATTTTGATAGACCACGAGATTCAAATACAGTACACCTATCTCGTGTACGAAACCATTTTTCATAATGCTTAGCAGAGTAGGTTCGTATCCTTTTCTCCCCCGTAGGTTGCCTCGCAATTTTTAAATAATCGTGCACATATCTCGTGCACAAAACTAATACACATAACCTGTGTATAAAAATCATTCTCTCGATACATAACATTCATTTCAATTTCATTGCTCAACATGGTAACCGACCTTAACATATAATACGCATCAATAATATCCCCAAAACAGAACCTCTCGTCTGTATAATATATAAACTTCGAAGTACTAAACACCACGCCCACTAGCGCTTCCGTCTAGTGAACATTCTGGGTGGGGGTGTTAAACCCGGTAGCTACCTTTAGGATTTACATGAATTAGGGCCATACCCGTTTTCTAATTCTTAGGTTACCAAGCAATAATAATCATCGAAAATATTCACAACAATTCGTGGCAATTATAACGTCCAACTAATTCAATAATAATCCACAGAACTCCTGTCTGCATAATAATTCATTCGAGGAATGTTTTGCTTGTGTCATATCGCGTCAAACATTTATAAAAGCTTTTCATGTATTCTCACTTCAAAATATATTTCAAAAGCATTTAATAAAGTAGTTGTAAAAACAGCGCATGTATTCTCAGTCCCAAAAATATAAAGAGTAAAAGGGAATCAAATGAACTCACAATACTGTATTTTGTAGTAAAAATACATATGACGACATTGCACAACTGAACAATGCAGGGTTGGCCTTGGATCCACGAACCTATACCATTTGTATATATATATATATATATATATATATATATATATATATATATATATATATATATATATATATATATATATATATATATATATATATATATATATATATTAAAACATATAATCGTAATTGAACAAATTTATTTATTATATCTTAATTTATATATTATATATATATATATATATTTAATTTGTGTATATATTCAAAATGATTAATATTTATATAGTTATATTAATATTTCAATATATATATAATTGTTTTGTGTTATATTTAAAAATCAATAGTTTGTTATATGCAAATATTTATATAAATAATATTAATAGGTTTGATATATATATAGTTATGTAAAATATTAATATAATTAGAATATATATGTAATAAGAATATTTATGCACAAAATATTCATTTGTTTTAAAAAGATAGTTTTGTTAATAATAATGATTTACTAATAATAATAATAACTTTATTAATAATAATACTAATAATGATTTTGTTAATATTGATACTTATAATAAAAGTAATAAAAATCTCATTAATAATGATGATCATATTACTTAGTAATAATACTTATTTTGATAATAATATTAGTAATAACGATAATAATAATAATAATAATCATAATTGTAACTAGGGTTATGGTAATAATAATAAATGGTAGTTATACTTACATTAGTAATAATAACAGCAATAACTAATATTCGTAATACTTAATAATAATAATAATTCTTATACTTAATGATAATAATAATAATATCTTAGTCATAATAATACTTATATCAATATTACTACTACTAATAATAATAACCCTAATAATATTTAATGATATTACTTGATAACAAAATGATAATAATATTAATATTATATTTGTAATTATATTCATAATAATAATAATTAACACTTATTTTTAGCGTTTCTAATAATAATAATTATAATACTTGTAATAATAATAATAACTAATAATAACAATACTAATAACAATAATAGAAATAATATTTATAATATAAATAATAACAATAATAATAACAATAACAATAATTATAGAGATAAAATAAAAGTGTATACCCCTTCATAAGCTTTTTGTAAAAAGAAACGCCCTGGATCGGGCTCGAAACCGTGACCTCTCGCTCACCTACAGCACACTAAAACCATCCCTCCATCCCTACTTTTCTGATATAATAAGTATTCCAATTATATTTAACCTATTTGTTTTCTGTGTTCATCATCTTCTCCAACACAATTTAACAGGAACCAAATTAAAACATAATTTTGAATTAATATTTTTTTTAAATTTGAAAATGAAGAGGAATGACCTGTTTGGATTCTATTCTTCAATAAAAAAAAATAAAAAAAATTAAAAAAATAGCCTGCTGACATTCGCGACTGGTTTTTTAAAAAAAAAAATTTGATTTTCGATTTCATTACATAATGGACCATGATTATAACATGAAATAGTTTGTAAATCGTTTATAGAAACTATTGGAGTCATCAATTTAACTCGAATCTTCACAGAAATTTCGAATTCGATTGATGAACAGTTGTTGACTTTTTATTTCAAAAACTTTGACTCAAAAATTTGGATTCGTTAGAAAGAGTTGGAGCTTGAGATTTTGCAGAAAGTTTAAGTGAACGATTCCTAACAACTTTGTATTATTACATTTTGAAAAATATTAAGAAATCGAGCTCTTGAATTTTTAGTTCAAGAACAGGGTCATCGACTAGTGTTTTTAAAAACTTCTTATTTTTAATTACGAATTTCAGTGATGGCTAGTTGTAATTGATAATGGAATGAAGAATTGAAGGATTTTGAAAATATCAACTATCACTCGTATGATTTATAGTCCAAAGGTGTCGATGGATTAGTTAGACAAAGAAAGAAAAAAATAAAAAATAAAAATAATAATAATGGAAAACGATCTCTAACAGAATTTGGATTGATCCTGTGATGGGATTTTGATTTGTATGAGCCTAGGGACAGAATAATAAATTAACTACAGTATGACAGTTACATGAAACTGATTTGGATTCTTTTTTATATATAATAATAATATTAATATTAATAATAATTATGTAAATAATAATAATAATAATTAATAATAATATTAACAACAATGATAATAATAATTATTAGTAACACAAAAAAAATGATATTATTAATGATATCAATGATGTATTGTATTATTTTTATAATATAAATAATGATTTTAATGATAATGGTAATTATAAAAATAATGATTGTAATAATCTTAATAATAATAAAAATTATAATTCTACTACTAATTATAATAATAATAACAATTAAATGTATCCAGTTTCATATATATATTATATGTATATAATAATATTAATAATACTGATATTAATATTAATGAAAGTATTAATATAACAACCATATTTTAATTTATGATTACATTTTATATATTAATCTTTTATATTATTAATTATGTAATACTTATATCATATTTACTAATTATATATATTATAAAATAACATATATTGATTATTTAATCTTTGTAAATGTTATATATATTACAGTTTATATAATACTTCTTATATATATATATATATATATATATATATATATACAACTTAATTATTCTGCATATTACCTTATATTTATAATTCAACTTATTAAATTGCATTATATTAATTCAACTTAATATATACACTTATATTTATATTTACATATTTATTTACACAGTTGTTCGTGAATCGTCGGGAATAGTCAAAGGTTAATTGAATGTATGACAACAGTTCAAAATTTTTAAGACTCGAGATTATAGACTTTGCTTATCGTGTCAAAATCATATAAAGATTAAGTTTTAAATTTGGTCAAAAATTTCCGGGTTGTCACAGTACCTACCCGTTAAAGAAATTTCGTCCCCGAAATTTGATCGAGGTCGTCATGGATGACAATAAGAATGTTTTCATGATGAATATGAGTTGATAAATAGAATTTTATCATCATTGAGTAATATGGATAAAATAATTCGTTTATGTGAAGAGTACGAGTGAAGCTATCACAAAAGAGTGAAATGAATAAATGCATGTTTGTCTTAACCGGTGACGTAGTCATAGTTGATTTCTGGAATTCAAGAGATTTAAAGAAAATCTTCTAAAGATTTGATCCTTCGGGAATTAAAAAAATTATGATCCTCACTAATGTTATAAGAAAAAAATTGTAATAGCACGACCTGATTTATTAAATTATTAGAATTCATGAGAAAAGATAGGACTATCAGGAAGATATGTTCTTGATATTCTTAGAGATTAGGTAGAATGTATGAGTCGTGTAATATGACACATGATGACGTTATGTTCGGTGAATCATCACGTTCCATTAGAAACTCAGCATGACTTACTGTAATATAATCACGTTGATCAAGTGTCATTATATTATACTAACTCATGCATCTATTTCCAACATTACTTCAAAAACATTCATACTTTAAACTCGAAGGTTTACAGAATATAGAAACTAAAACAGTTTCCTTTTATGAAATAACACAAACAGTGCGGAGAGATAATTAATATCGGAAGAGAATATTTATTAAGATATCTTCAGAAATATTGAGGATATTAATAATGAAAGATACGATAATATCTTAGAATTTTAGAATCAAATTGTGATGAAGAAATTCATTCACGATGATTTAGAGCGATTAAGGAGCAAGGAATTCGATAAAGATTTCATTAGAAATAGAATCATCGGGATTCTTTAGGTACAAGTTTAGTCCTTGTGATTTGTTTACAGCCTCCTTCATGGTTTGCTCAATTCATTTTCCAATTCCAAACCTTCTTTTTTTCTAAGCTTTGCCAACACATTATTCTTTATCATCAAACTTCAGAATATTAAGGTCATTTACTGTTTTTGTTGCTTCATTCAACTTTTTCAACATTCAGAGTATTGATTCGTAGACTGGCGCTTTTCAGAATTTCAAAATGGAAGATCATAATTCTAAGAGATAAATGTTATATGTATACATATAACTATTGATATAGACATACTGCAAGATTTCAAAATACTGATTGCTAATTCCCGGTAATTTATACGCTAATTCTCTTTATAAGATGTGGATGAGTATATGAATAGGTTTTAACGAAGAGATATTATGGTTCTTCAGAGAGACTTAAGTCAACGAATAATGAAGTTGCTGGTATGTTTACTGCTAATGTGGTGGAATATAAACGGTTCCCCGGTAACGATGAAAAGAGCAAACGTATATATCAAAGTTATAATAAGGTTTATTCGAATGAAAGTCGAAGTTGATTTGCTGGAGCTGTGACAAAATTGACTAATTTGAAAAAGAATTGCAATGTTATTTTCGGTAATAACTATGCCAAAGGAGCTAGCACAGATACGTGTTAAATGTTTACTCAGGTTCCGAGTGTTTTCAGGTGCATATATATATGCATCAATCTTTTCTTCCGTAGATGAAGTACGGTTGGTTCATTCTCTCGATTGAGGTGTTTTCAAGAATCATGAAAGGTTTGAACGCAGATTGTAATCGTCAAAATACAAATGAGGTTTAAGATGAAATCAAGTGGCAAACTTGAAGAATTGTTTAGTTTCATATGTTATAATCAATATTTTAATTAATTTTAATTGTCCAATGTTGGTAGTCCACAGTTAGCAATTCAATAATTCATATATAGTTTAATATATAATATTCAAATTAATTACTACGTATTGTGACCCATTGTATACATGTCTCAGACTCGATCACAACTCAAAGTATATATATTATTATAGAATCAACCTCAACCATGTATAGCTAACTCGATCATTACCGCATATAGAGTGTCTATGGTTATTTGAAATAATATATATAGATGCCCCGATATGATATGTCAAAACATTGTATACGTGTCCCGATATTTAAAATGCATAAATAACAGTTTTTAAATGACGATAAATAAAGTGTGTAAAATAAATAACAGAAATTAAATGACGATAAATAAAATTGCAAAAATATAAATTGCGATAAATAAACTGTGATAAATACATTGCGATAATAAAATGTAATAAGGAATTAACAGTTAGCTAGGAACAGTTAGCTAGGATTTTTTTAGCGTGGATTCTTAACAAATTTTCTCATAGTAAATTTGTTTGTTTCTAACAAATTTTATTTTTGTCCAATGTTTTCTTCATTATGCCACTTGTTGGATTCTGATATATCAAAATCCAAATATGAAATTGAATGAAAATTTATATTCTGCGGTGAACTGATACGTATATCGGTGGTTGTAAATAGGATAGTAAATGACTGTTGAATTAGATTTGAAAGAATGTACAGTGTACTTATTAATGTGAAATCAAAATATTCCTCGGGTATTACCTACCCGTTAAAATATTTTCACCATTAATAGTTTGTACGAAAGAATTTTTAATTACAATCTTTACGAAAATATATTTACATATATATTTTCTTCAGATGTAATCTTGGATTTAATGAGTCGATATGATATTAATCTCATTTGATTTACCGTTAGAACGAGAATATATAATCTCTAAAACATTAGAAATTACATAATCGTCATGTAGAACGATTCATAGAATGATGATTATGCTCGAGGTACATAATGAGATGTTGAGGCGTGTGACATTGAAACTTGGATTGTTGGTGGTACTGGTATTGATGTTGGTGGTACTGTTGGTGACGGTGATGTTGTTGAAGCTGGTACGTTTTGCACCATATTTTCCAAGGCTACAACTCGGGCGCGAAGCTCGTTAACTTATTACTATGGGATGACTGTTGGTAGAAACGAGCGAATGAATAAAGTTTAGAATCTGCTTTATGATATAGTCGTGGCGAGATATTCTGGAAATGAGGGTGAAAATGGTGTTTCGAACTGATTCGCCGGTAAGTGCTTCAGGTTCATCTCCAAGAGGGAAATTTGGTTGGAGGAAAGGAATTGCCTTATTCTCGTTTTCGTTGATTAAGTCAACTACGAACTCATTCTCAATTCATCCAGAACTGAAGATGACTAATTAGTTGATCCATTCTAGTTATACTGCGGCCGGAGCTCGTGTGGAAATCCATATCGGAATAGCTATCGGAATCCGAGGAATTCGAACTGGTTGAGGTATCCATCTTGTACGATCAGAGAATTGATTTTTGTAAGAAATAGATTATAGGATGTAGATTAGTAGCCTGCAATATATAATTTACATATGCATATATAATACTAAAATCCCATAAGTTACGGAGGAATCTACGGAAGCTGTCAGGCAAAGGTAACAATAACAGATACGCTAAGATATGAATTTATCTATACACTGTCTATGCAATAGAGGCAGTAAGATGTGTCTAGACTTTAAGGATGATAAGAAAATAATTTTTGACACTAAATGATAAGCAAAACTTTTGACATGCAGACACGGTCGAAGTCCAGACCCACTAATGCATCTAAACAACTATCAGTTAGATACACTAATGCAAGACCTGGTTCGCTAAGACCACAGCTCTGATACCAAATTTAATGACCCGTCCTAATCCATTTTGATGAATACATTACATTTGGTTACATCGCGAGGTACTTGACCTCTATATGATACATTTTACAAACATTGCATTCGTTTTTAAAAGACAAACTTTCATTACATCAAAAGTTGACGGCATGCATACCATTTCATAAAATATCCAACTATAATTGAATTAATAATAATCTTGATGAACTCAACGACTCGAATGCAACGTCTTTTGAAATATGTCATGAATGACTCCAAGTAATATCTCTAAAGTGAGCAAATGCACAGCGGAAGATTTCTTTCATACCTGAGAATAAACATGCTTTAAAGTGTCAACCAAAAGGTTGGTGAGTTCATAAGTTTATCATAAACAATAAAATTCATCATTTTGATAGACCACAAGATTCAAATACAGTACACCTATCTCGTGTACGAAACCATTTTTCATAATGCTTAACAGAGTAGGTTCGTATCCTTTTCTCCCCCGTAGGTTGCCTCGCGATTTTTAAATAATCGTGCATATATCTCGTGCACAAAACTAATACACATAACCTGTGTATAAAATCATTCTCTCGATACATAACATTCATTTCGATTTCATTGCTCAACATGGTAACCGACCTTAACATATAATGCGCATCAATAATATCCCCAAAACAGAACCTCTCTTCTGTATAATATATAAACTTCGAAGTGCTAAACACCACACCCATTAGCTCTTTCGTCTAGTGAACATTCTGGGTGGGGGTGTTAAACCCGGTAGCTACCTTTAGTATTCGCGTGAATTAGGGCCATACCCGTTTTCTAATTCTTAGGTTACCAAGCAATAATAATCAGTGGAAATATTCATAACAATTAGTGGCAATTATAACGTCCAACTAATTCAATAATAATCCACATAACTCCTGTCTGCATAATAATTCATTCGAGGAATGTTTTGTTTGTGTCATATCGCGTCAAACATTTATAAAAGCATTTCATGTATTCTCAGTTCAAAATATATTTCAAAAGCATTTAATAAAGCAGTTGTAAAAACAGCGCATGTATACTCAGTCCCAAAAATATAAAGAGTAAAAGGGAATCAAATGAACTCACAATACTGTATTTTGTAGTAAAAATACATATGACGACATTGCACAACTGAACAATGCAGGGTTGGCCTCAGATTCACGAACCTATACCATTTGTATATATATATATATTAAAACATATGTAACAACCCAACCCGCATTAAAATCCGACCCATAAATTTTTTTCCTTTTAATACGTTATAATTCATACATTAGGTCCCATTATTATTTCCAAAACGTCCTTAACACAATAATAAGTTTAATAACTCAAAACAACATTAATATTTTAAACCCTTTAATGCAACGATACATTAACGAAGTCATAAACCGAGCATGGTGATTTGGGACAACGCTACCCAAACCCTAATCAAGTACAAAAGCAAGATCTTCTAAGCAACCTAGCAAAGATCTCTAATCCCAAGCTCACCCGAACCGCCAAGCATGCAATCTGTAAAAATGTCAACAACGAGAGGGTAAGCTAACGCTTAGTGAGTGCTAACATACTACATACATATATATGTATAAAATGGACACGCCAAACAATAACAAATACCGCATACCGAACGTCCAAGCAATAAAGTAAGCTAGTCTAGGCGTACCATACAACACTAAGCACGAGCTAAGATACAACAACAATAATATACAAGTTCACCATCAACGATGCAAACAACGCCAAATAGCTACACCCGGAGGGCTAGCTACAACACAACAATACATTAATATAATACAATAATAATAATACACAAGGTTAACCCCTTAACCTTAATCATACTAACATTGGCCGAACAACCCGAGCCTTAGTGAATTCGCACAACCCGAAATTCACCTCTCAACCATAAGATGACCGAACAACCCGAGTCATCATGAATCCGCACTACCCGAGATTCACTACCTCCGCAGTAAGATGACCGAACAACCCAAGTCATCATGAATCCGCACTACCCGAGATTCATTTCTCAACACCAAGACCCACGGTCACGGGATTATAAAATCCACCACGTCGGGGCCATACACATCTCAACCATCTCAACCCTTCGCCATTGGGTTATAACATCCAAATCACAACCACGTGTGATAACATGCACACAAACGTGTACCTCGCCAAAGGTGGCCAACCAATACGCACAACCGTGCCAATTGGACCTATACACAAGTCCATCAAATCCACCTATATGTGAAGTGAGCTCTATAATCGAGAATCACTTCACCCGACCCGCACCCATCCTACACATACATATGCACATAGGATATTAACACTCACCTTGAAGTCTTGAGAAAAGCTTTCAAGTAATCCGCAACACGTCAATGGAAAGTACCTATTCCATTATCATAAATATCACAACACAATTAGATTGGATTTACAAACCAACCCAATTCGACACTTAGTGCAAACTCGACCCAAATGCACTTCCAAGTACAAACCGCACCCAAACTTAACCAATAATCACTAACACAAGTGATAATGGTCCTAATATGCCAATTAAACTCGAACACGAGTGTTAAACACGTCTCTTGCCCATTTTGATACCAAAACCCTAGTTTTGACCCATTAAGACCAAAATCTCGTCCTTTACAAGTTTTAACACCAAAACACATTGGAATCGGTTTAACACTTCAACTTAATCCATTTTAAGTTCATAAACCTCGCTTAATCCACAATCGGGTCAAAATCATCATAAAACCCTAATTTTGACTCTAGTCAAAATTAGTCAACTTCAAGAACCCTAATTAACACCAAAACCTCAATAATCACTAACACTAGTGATTAAACACCATTAACAAGTCCTTTAAACTCAAACTTGCACACCAAACCCAAAACCCGCCAATAATCACAATAAACCCGAGTATTGGTGTAAATCTCCAAGTAACAACTAAATGGGTTTCATCTAAGAATCATACAAACAAAAGCCCTAAAATTGAATGATGAACACAAAAACGAATTTCGGAGTTAGAGCTTACCACTAGTATCACCACGTAGCCAAGAACAAGGAGAACAAACTTTCCAACTACACCAAAGATCGAATCACAACTCTTGAGCTCCAAATCTCCACTTTAATCTTTGAGTGTTTTATGTTTTGAGAGAATAATGGAAAGAAAATAGAAAAGAAAATGAAATGAAATGGGATAAGTGGCTGAGATTTATCCCCACAAACTGATCCATATGTGAAATGACCATTTTGCCCTTGAACCCACCACATTTAAGCTAGAATTCGGGTCTAAAATTCAGACAGGTCGCGGCGCGACCCGGATCTCCGCGGCGCGACAATACACTGTAACTGGCACTTCTGTTTGGGCCACCTTCTGTCCCATCTTTGCTTGATATACCGCGGCGCGACGGCCTTCCCCGCGGCGCGACGATTCACCAGTTTTGCTCCATTTTTGTATCAACAATTCCTCGTCTCATAGTTCCACTCGTACGCTCTAATCCCGACTTGTTAACGCAAGTAAACCCTTCTAGGAAACCCCAAAGTGAACCTAAACCAACAACCCTTGCATGCATGCGTATCCATCACCTTTTACCCATATATACACTTATACATACATGCAATGTACACTAAGTACTCCGCGTACTTCTCGTTCTAATATATATACATGCATTTTCACGCAACCCAAACCATAAAGGTATATCTATACATACTTTAATATCTCCATGCCCATGTATATACATATATATATGTATATATCCATTTCTCGCGTATAAAATATTCGGGTGTTACAACATATAATCGTAACTGAACAAATTTATTTATTATATCTTAATTTATATATTATATATATTTAATTTGTGTATATATTCAAAATGATTAATATTTATATAGTTATATTAATATTTCCATATATATATAATTGTTTAGTGTTATATTTAAAAATCAATAGTTTGTTATATGCAAATATTTATTTAAATAATATTAATAGGTTTGATATATATATAGTTATGTAAAATATTAATATAATTATAATATATATGTAATAAGTATATTTTATGCAAAAAATATTCATTTGTTTTAAAAAGATAGTTTTGTTAATAATAATGATTTACTAATAATAATAATAACTTTATTAATAATAAAACTAATAATGATTTTGTTAATATTTATACTTATAATAATATTAATAAAAATCTCAATAATAATGATGATCATATTACTTAGTAATAATACTTATTTTGATAATAATATTAGTAATAACAATAATAATAATAATAATAATAATCATAATTGTAACTAGAGTTATGATAATAATAATAAATGGTAGTTATACTTACATTAGTAATAATAACATCAATAACTAATATTCGTAATACTTAATAATAATAATAATTCTTATACTTAATGATAATAATAATAATAATAATATCTTAATCATAATAATACTTATATCAATATTACTACTACTAATAATAATAACCCTAATAATATTTAATGATGTTACTTGATAACAAAATGATAATAATATTAATATTATATTTGTAATTATATTCATAATAATAATAACTAACACTTATTTTTAGCAATACTAATAATAATAATTATAATACTTGTAATAATAATAATAACTAATAATAACAATACTAATAACAATAATAGAAATAATATTTATAATACTAATAATAACAATAATAATAATAATAACAATAACAATAATTATAGAGATAAAATAAAAGTGTATACCCCTTCATAAGCTTTTTGTAAAAAGAAACGCCCTGGACCGAGCTCGAACCCGTGACCTCTCGCTCACCCACAACACACTAAAACCATCCCTCCATCCCTACTTTTCTGATATAATAAGTATTCCAATTATATTTAACCTATTTGTTTTATGTGTTCATCATCTTCTCCAACACAATTTGACAGGAACCAAATTAAAACATAATTTTGAATTACTATTTTTTTAAATTTGCAAATGAAGAGGAACGGCCTGTTTGGATTCTATTGTTCAATAAAAAAATAAAAAATTAAAAAAAATAGCCTACTGCCATTCGCGACTGGTTTTTTTTTTTAAAAAAATTTTGATTTTCGATTTCGTTACATAATGGACCATGATTATAACATGAAATAGTTTGTAAATCGTTCATAGAAACTATTGGAGTCATCAATTTAACTCGAATCTTCACAGAAAATTCGAATTCGATTGATGAACAGTTGTTGACTTTTTATTACAAAAACTTTGACTCAACAATTTGGATTCGTTAGAAAGAGTTGGAGCTTGAGATTTTGCAGAACGTTTAAGTGAACGATTCCTAACAACTTTGTATTATTAAATTTTGAAAAACATTAAGAAATCGAGCTCTTGAATTTTGAGTTCAAGAACAGGGTCATCAACTTGTGTTTTTAAAAACTTCTTATTTTTAATTGCGAATTTCAGTGATGGCTAGTTGTAATTGATAATGGAATGAAGAATTGAAGGATTGTGAAAATATCAACTATCACTTGTATGATTTATATGTAGTGACCCGAACTTTTCCATGTTTATATATATTAATTGAGATTGATATTTACATGATTAAATGTTTCCAACATGTTAAGCAATCAAACTTGTTAAGACTTGATTAATTGAAATATGTTTCATATAGACAATTGACCACCCAAGTTGACCGGTGATTCACGAACGTTAAAACTTGTAAAAACTATATGATGACATATATATGGATATATATATAGTTAACATGATACTATGATAAGTAAACATATCATTAAGTATATTAATAATGAACTACATATGTAAAAACAAGACTACTAACTTAATGATTTTTAAACGAGACATATATGTAACGATTATCGTTGTAAAGACATTTAATGTATATATATCATATTAAGAGATATTCATACATGATAATATCATGATAATATAATAATTTAAAATCTCATTTGATATTATAAACATTGGGTTAACAACATTTAACAAGATCATTAACCTAAAAGTTTCAAAACAACACTTACATGTAACGACTAACGATGACTTAACGACTCAGTTAAAATGTATATACATGTAGTGTTTTAATATGTATTTATACACTTTTGAAAGACTTCAATACACTTATCAAAATACTTCTACTTAACAAAAATGCTTACAATTACATCCTCGTTCAGTTTCATCAACAATTCTACTCGTATGCACCCGTATTCGTACTCGTACAATACACAGCTTTTAGATGTATGTACTATTGGTATATACACTCCAATGATCTGCTCTTAGCAGCCCATGTGAGTCACCTAACACATGTGGGAACCATCATTTGGCAACTAGCATGAAATATCTCATAAAATTACAAAAATATGAGTAATCATTCATGACTTATTTACATGAAAACAAAATTACATATCCTTTATATCTAATCCATACACCAACGACCAAAAACACCTACAAACACTTTCATTCTTCAATTTTCTTCATCTAATTGATCTCTCTCAAGTATATCTTTAAGTTCTAAGTGTTCTTCATATATTTTACAAGTTCTAGTTACATAAAATCAAGAATACTTTCAAGTTTGCTAGCTCACTTCCAATCTTGTAAGGTGATCATCCAACCTCAAGAAATCTTTGTTTCTTATAGTAGGTTATCATTCTAATACAAGGTAATAATCATATTTAAACTTTGGTTCAATTTCTATAACTATAACAATCTTATTTCAAGTGATGATCTTACTTGAACTTGTTTTCGTGTCATGATTCTGCTTCAAGAACTTCGAGCCATCCAAGGATCTGTTGAAGCTAGATCCATTTTTTCTATTTTCCAGTAGGTTTATCCAAGGAACTTAAGGTAGTAATGATGTTCATAACATCATTCGATTCATACATATAAAGCTATGTTATTCGAAGGTTTAAACTTGTAATCACTAGAACATAGTTTAGTTAATTCTAAACTTGTTCGCAAACAAAAGTTAATCCTTCTAACTTGACTTT
This sequence comes from Rutidosis leptorrhynchoides, assembly GCF_046630445.1. Lineage (NCBI taxonomy): Eukaryota > Viridiplantae > Streptophyta > Magnoliopsida > Asterales > Asteraceae > Rutidosis > Rutidosis leptorrhynchoides. The sequence goes on from NC_092340.1 coordinate 172,684,955, forward strand.
TAAAATCAACTAAACACATGTTCTATATCTATATGATATGCTAACTTAATGATTTAAAACCTGGAAACACGAAAAACACCGTAAAATCGGATTTACACCGTCGTAGTAACACCGCGGGCTGTTTTGGGTTAGTTAATTAAAAACTATGATAAACTTTGATTTAAAAGTTGTTATTCTGAGAAAAGATTTTTATTATGAACATGAAACTATATCCAAAAATTATGGTTAAACTCAAAGTGGAAGTATGTTTTCTAAAATGGTCATCTAGACGTCGTTCTTTCGACTGAAATGACTACCTTTACAAAAACGACTTGTAACTTATTTTTCTGACTATAAAACTATACTTTCTCTGTTTAGATTCATAAAATAGAGTTCAATATGAAACCATAGCAATTTTATTCACTCAAAACGGATTTAAAATGAAGAAGTTATGGGTAAAACAAGATTGGATAATTTTTCTCATTTTAGCTACGTGAAAATTGGTAACAAATCTATTCCAACCATAACTTAATCAACTTGTATTGTATATTATGTAATCTTGAGATACCATAGACACATATACAATGTTTCGACCTATCATGTCGACACATCTATATATATTTCGGAACAACCATAGACACTCTATATGTGAATGTTGGAGTTAGCTATACAGGGTTGAGGTTGATTCCAAAATATATATAGTTTCAGTTGTGATCAATACTGAGATACGTATACACTGGGTCGTGGATTGATTCAAGATAATATTTATCGATTTATTTCTTTACATCTAACTGTGGACAACTAGTTGTAGGTTACTAACGAGGACAGCTGACTTAATAAACTTAAAACATCAAAATATATTAAAAGTGTTGTAAATATATTTTGAACATACTTTGATATATATGTATATATTGTTATAGGTTCGTGAATCAACCAGTGGCCAAGTCTTACTTCCCGACGAAGTAAAAATATGTGAAAGTGAGTTATAGTCCCACTTTTAAAATCTAATATTTTTGGGATGAGAATACATTCAGGTTTTATAAATGATTTACAAAATAGACACAAGTACGTGAAACTACATTCTATGGTTGAATTATCGAAATCGAATATGCCCCTTTTTATTAAGTCTGGTAATCTAAGAATTAGGGAACACACACCCTAATTGACGCGAATCCTAAAGATAGATCTATTGGGCCTAACAAACCCCATCCAAAGTACCGGATGCTTTAGTACTTCGAAATTTATATCATATCCGAAGGGTGTCCCGGAATGATGGGGATATTCTTATATATGCATCTTGTTAATGTCGGTTACCAGGTGTTCACCATATGAATGATTTTTATCTCTATGTATGGGATGTGTATTGAAATATGAAATCTTGTGGTCTATTATTATGATTTGTTATATATAGGTTAAACCTATAACTCACCAACATTTTTGTTGACGTTTTAAGCATGTTTATTCTCAGGTGATTATTAAGAGCTTCCGCTGTCGCACACTTAAATAAGGACGAGATTTGGAGTCCATGCTTGTATGATATTGTGTAAAAACTACATTCAAGAAACTTATTTTGTTGTAACATATTTGTATTGTAAACCATTAAGTAATGGTCGTGTGTAAACAGGATATTTTAGATTATCATTATTTGATAATCTACGTAAAGATTTTTAAACCTTTATTGATGAAATAAAGGTTATGGTTTGTTTTAAAATGAATGCAGTCTTTGAAAAACGTCTCATATGGAGGTCAAAACCTCGCAACGAAATCAATTAATATGGAACGTTTTTAATCAATAAGAACGGGACATTTCTGTTGGTATCCGAGCGTTGGTCTTAGAGAACCAGAATTTTGCATTAGTGTGTCTTATCGAGTTTGTTAGGATGCATTAGTGAGTCTGGACTTCGACCGTGTTTACTTGAAAAATGATTGCTTAACAAATTTTGTTGGAAACTATATATTTTTAACAGGTGAATATTATGTGATATATTAATCTCTTAACGCGTTTGATATTATGTGATAGATGTCTACCTCTAGAACAAGTCCCATTGACTCACCTAATAATAATGAAGAGTCAAATGTAAATTGGAATAATTCATGGACTGATTCACAAGTTCCCGAAGAGGAACCAGAAGAAGAGTCAGAACCGGAAGAAGAATCGGAACCGGAAGAAGAATCGGAACCGGATGAAGAAATAGAACCGGTGGGGGAAATAATAAAACAGTTTAGTAAAAGAAAATCCTCAACCAACTGACCAAGGTTAATTATGGTCAATGGTGTTTCCGCCAAGGAAGCAAAATATTGGAAGGATTACCAATTCTCCGATGAATCGGATTCCGACGAGAATTCCGATGATGTTATAGAAATTACCCCAACTGAATTTAAAAAGGCAAAAGAAAATAATAAGGGAAAGGGCATAAAAATAGAGAAATCTAATTCCAACCCCGATGAACTTTATATGTATCGTCAACCCCCGAAGTCCTTAAGTTGTAACAATGACCCGGGAACCTCTAAACCACCAGGTTTTTCTAAACCAATGTGGAAAATGACGGCTCGTATTAGGGGAAAATCATATATCCCTAAAAGCATGGCAAAACGAACCAAAACCGAAGAAAAAGAAACAAGCGAGTCGGAATAAGATAGTTGTATTTGTGTGGTGTAATATATGTAATATAGTGTGCTTATGCTTTATGATATATGTAAAAATTGCTTGTATTAATAAGTATTTTTTTATGAATCTAACTCTTGTCTATTTTACAGTATAAAAACACAAAATGGATAGACAACCCAATATTTTAAGAGACCTACTCGGAGACATGATTGATGAAATCTTGTCTAGAGTCGGTCAGAATTCTTCAGCACAACTATTTAAGGAGAGATCAGTTTGTAAGACATTCGAAGAACGTTCCAAGAATGCATTGGTTTATAAAAGGCTTTCGTTCGAAAGATGGGGGATATCACATTGGGAAATCCATAAGTTACGATGTGTTTACTTTGACGCATATATTGCGGGGAACCCAAATGCGATTTTACGCAATGGGTTAAGAAATTATTTTGACTCAATATATCCGAATATTGGACTACGTGATTTAGAAAAAGTGGCTAACATGCAACATAAAGAAGCAAGTTATGCTTATGGATTAGTAATGTTCTCTTCTCACCAAAGTGAGAACAAGAACATCGGGCTACAACTATTAAACAAAACGTTCCCTCAAGTGATGGAGTCAGTAATTGTGGTAAGAAATGAGGTTTTTAGATTGTTACGGGACTGTTGGACATTACATAACCCTCGTCCCTTTGACGACGTTACAACACGCTGTCTTATCAACGGCCATAACGGTTATGTTCCACAAGACCAAGGATGGGAAGTAATCCTAGTAAAACCAGAATGCATGACTTGTTTCTGGACGTATGAATTACGTGTCTTTATTGCCTTTGCTGAACGACTTGTGTACTAGCTAGAATTATCTTCACAACCATCTTGTATCAAATTTATTGTGTGCTATATTTCATGCTATATGTAAAATAAGCGGTATTGTAAGTTTGAAAAATATTGTGTAAAAGTTTGAACGTGAAATATTATTATAATCAGTTTTTCATATAGAATTATAGTAGTTTAATTGTATATTAGCTACTAAGTATGAACTTAACGGGTAGGTACTACCCGAATTTAAACTTATAAAACGCTAATATGAAGAAAAAGCTTTTATAAATGAGTTCATATTATGCTACGAAATACTATTAACTACTCTTAATATTCTGTATGATTAACTTGTTCCATTTGACTATTTTGAAGGAAATGGCACCGACTACTCGACACACCGTGAATATGAATGAAGAGGAATTCCGTACTTTTCTAGCTTCAAACATAGCCGCAGTACAGGCTGCGCTACATACCAACAATAACCTTGGATCTAGCAGTACAGGAAATCGTGTAGGATGCACCTACAAAGAATTCACTGCCTGCAAACCTTTGGAATTTGATGGAACCGAAGGACCGATCGGATTGAAACGGTGGACCGAGAAGGTCGAATCGGTGTTTGCCATAAGTAAGTGTACTGAAGAGGACAAAGTGAAGTACGCTACGCATACCTTCACAGGTTCTGCGTTAACATGGTGGAATACCTATCTAGAGCAAGTGGGACAAGACGATGTGTACGCACTACCGTGGTCAGCATTCAAGAACTTGATGAACGAGAAGTACCGTCCCAGAACCGAGGTCAATAAGCTCAAGACAGAACTTAGAGGGTTACGAACCCAAGGATTTGATATTACCACGTACGAAAGACGATTCACATAATTGTGCCTATTATGTCCGGTAGCATTCGAAGATGAGGAAGAGAAGATCGACGCATTTGTGAAAGGATTACCGGAAAGAATCCAAGAAGATATAAGTTCACACGAGCCCGCCTCCATACAACAGGCATGTAGAATGGCTCACAAACTAGTAAACCAGATTGAAGAAAGAATTAAAGAACAGACTGCTGAAGAGGCCAATGTGAAGCAAGTCAAAAGAAAGTGGGAGGAAAACGGTGATAAGAATCACTAATACAACAACAACAGCAATTACAACAATAATCGCAACAATTATCCCAACAATCGCAACATCAATCGCAACTACAACAAACGCCCCAACAACAACAACAACAACAACAACAACAACAACAACTACAACAATCATCCCAACAACAATAATAACCGCAACAACAACAACAATCACAAGCAGCTATGCCAAAGGTGAGAAAAGTATCACTCCGGGTTCTGCACCAAATTTTGCAACAAGTGTAAAAGAAATGGTCATAGCGCGGCGAAGTGTGAGGTCTACGGACCAGGGGTTAATAGAACGAAAGGAACAAATGGTGTTGGAACGAGTAATGGCGGAGCAAGTAGTGTCGGAGCAAGTTATGCCAATGTAGTTTGTTATAAATGTGGAAAACCGGGCCACATTATTAGAAATTGCCCGAACCAGGAGAACACGAATGGACAAGGTCGCGAAAGAGTTTTCAATATTAATGTGGCAGAGGCACAAGAAGACCCGGAGCTTGTTACGGGTACGTTTCTTATTGACAATAAATCTGCTTACGTTTTATTTGATTCGGGTGCGGATAGAAGCTATATGAGTAGAGATTTTTGTGCTAAATTAAGTTGTCCATTGACGCCTTTGGATAGTAAAGTTTTACTCGAATTAGCAAATGGTAAATTAATTTCAGCAGATAATATATGTCGGAATCGAGAAATTAAACTGGTTAGCGAAACATTTAAGATAGATTTGATACCAGTAGAGTTAGGGAGTTTTGATTTGATAATCGGTATGGACTGGTTGAAAGAAGTGAAAGCAGAGATCATTTGTTACAAAAATGCAATTCGCATTATACGAGAAAAAGGAAAACCCTAAATGGTGTACGGAGAAAAGAGCAACACGAAGCTACATCTTATTAGTAATTTGAAGGCACAAAAACTAATAAGAAAAGGTTGCTATGCTGTTCTAGCACACGTCGAGAAAGTACAAACTGAAGAAAAGAGCATCAATGATGTTCCCATTGCAAAAGAATTTCCCGATGTATTTTCGAAAGAATTACCGGGATTACCCCCACATCGATTCGTTGAATTTCAAATAGATCTTGTACCAGGAGCTGCACCAATAGCTCGTGCCCCTTACAGACTCGCACCCATCGAGATGAAAGAACTGCAGAGCCAATTACAAGAACTTTTAGAGCGTGGTTTCATTCGACCAAGCACATCACCGTGGGGAGCTCCTGTTTTGTTTGTCAAGAAGAAAGATGGTACATTCAGGTTGTGTATCGACTACTGAGAGTTGAAAAAACTTACCATCAAGAACCGCTACCCACTACCGAGAATCGACGACTTATTTGATCAACTACAAGGCTCGTCTGTTTATTCAAAGATTGACTTACATTCCGGGTATCATCAAATGCGGGTGAAAGAAGATGATATTCCAAAGACTGCTTTCAGAACACGTTACGGTCATTACGAGTTTATGGTCATGCCGTTTGGTTTAACTAATGTACTAGCTGTGTTCATGGACCTTATGAACCGAGTGTGTGGACCATACCTTGACAAGTTTGTCATTGTTTTCATTGATGACATACTTATTTACTTAAAGAATGACCAAGAACACGGTGAACATTTGAGAAAGGTGTTAGAAGTATTGAGGAAGGAAGAATTGTACGCTAAGTTTTCAAAGTGTGCATTTTGGTTGAAAGAAGTTCAATTCCTAGGTCACATAGTGAACAAAGAAGGTATTAAGGTGGATCCGGCAAAGATAGAAACTGCTGAAAAGTGGGAAACCCCGAAAACTCCGAAACACATACGCCAGTTTTTAGGACTAGCTGGTTACTACAGAAGGTTCATCCAAGACTTTTCCAGAATAGCAAAACCCTTGACTGCATTAACGCATAAAGGGAAGAAATTTGAATGGAATGATGAACAAGAGAAAGCGTTTCAGTTATTGAAGAAAAAGCTAACTACGGCACCTATATTGTCATTGCCTGAAGGGAATGATGATTTTGTGATTTATTGTGACGCATCAAAGCAAGGTCTCGGTTGTGTATTAATGCAACGAACGAAGGTGATTGCTTATGCGTCTAGACAATTGAAGATTCACGAACAAAATTATACGACGCATGATTAGGAATTAGGCGCGGTTGTTTTTGCATTAAAGACTTGGAGGCACTACTTATATGGGGTCAAAAGTATTATATATACCGACCACAAAAGTCTTCAACACATATTTAATCAGAAACAACTGAATATGAGGCAGCATAGGTTGATTGAATTATTGAATGATTACAACTTTGAGATTCGTTACCACCTGGGGAAGGCAAATGTGGTAGCCGATGCCTTGAGCAGGAAGGACAGAGAACCCATTCGAGTAAAATCTATGAATATAATGATTCATAATAACCTTACTACTCAAATAAAGGAGGCGCAACAAGGAGTTTTAAAAGAGGGAAATTTAAAGAATGAAATACCCAAAGGATCGGAGAAGCATCTTAATATTCGGGAAGACGGAACCCGGTATAGGGCTGAAAGGATTTGGGTACCAAAATTTGGAGATATGAGAGAAATGGTACTTAGAGAAGCTCATAAAACCAGATACTCAATACATCCTGGAACGGGGAAGATGTACAAGGATCTCAAGAAACATTTTTGGTGGCCGGGTATGAAAGCCGATGTTGCTAAATACGTAGGAGAATGTTTGACGTGTTCTAAGGTCAAAGCTGAGCATCAGAAACCATCAGGTCTACTTCAACAACCCAAAATCCCGGAATGGAAATGGGAAAACATTACCATGGATTTCATCACTAAATTGCCAAGGACTGCAAGTGGTTTTGATACTATTTGGGTAATAGTTGATCGTCTCACCAAATCAGCACACTTCCTGCCAATAAGAGAAGATGACAAGATGGAGAAGTTAGCACGACTGTATTTGAAGGAAGTCGTCTCCAGACATGGAATACCAATCTCTATTATCTCTGATAGGGATGGCAGATTTATTTCAAGATTCTGGCAGACATTACAGCAAGTATTAGGAACTCGTCTAGACATGAGTACTGTCTATCATCCACAAACTGATGGGCAGAGCGAAAGGACAATACAAACGCTTGAATACATGCTACGAGCATGTGTTATTGATTTCGGAAACAGTTAGGATCGACATCTACCGTTAGCAGAATTTTCCTACAACAACAGCTACCATTCAAGCATTGAGATGGCGCCGTTTGAAGCACTTTATGGTAGAAAGTGCAGGTCTCCGATTTGTTGGAGTGAAGTGGGGGATAGACAGATTACGGGTCCGGAGATTATACAAGAAACTACCGAGAAGATCATCCAAATTCAACAACGGTTGAAAACCGCCCAAAGTCGACAAAAGAGCTACGCTGACATTAAAAGAAAAGATATAGAATTTGAAATTGGAGAGATGGTCATGCTTAAAGTTGCACCTTGGAAAGGCGTTGTTCGATTTGGTAAACGAGGGAAATTAAATCCAAGGTATATTGGACCATTCAAGATTATTGATCGTGTCGGACCAGTAGCTTACCGACTTGAGTTACCTCAACAACTCGCGGCTGTACATAACACTTTCCACGTCTCGAATTTGAAGAAATGTTTTGCTAAAGAAGATCTCACTATTCCGTTAGATGAAATCCAAATCAACGAAAAACTTCAATTCATCAAAGAACCCGTCGAAATCATGGATCGTGAGGTTAAAAGACTTAAGCAAAACAAGATACCAATTGTTAAGGTTTGATGGAATGCTCGTAGGGGACCCGAGTTCACCTGGGAGCATGAAGATCAGATGAAGAAGAAATACCCGCATCTATTTCCAGAAGATTCGTCAACACCTTCAACAGCTTAAAATTTCGGGACGAAATTTATTTAACGGGTAGGTACTGTAGTGACCCGAACTTTTCCATGTTTATATATATTAATTGAGATTGATATTTACATGATTAAATGTTTCCAACATGTTAAGCAATCAAACTTGTTAAGACTTGATTAATTGAAATATGTTTCATATAGACAATTGACCACCCAAGTTGACCGGTGATTCACGAACGTTAAAACTTGTAAAAACTATATGATGACATATATATGGATATATATATAGTTAACATGATACTATGATAAGTAAACATATCATTAAGTATATTAACAATGAACTACATATGTAAAAACAAGACTACTAACTTAATGATTTTTAAACGAGACATATATGTAACGATTATCGTTGTAAAGACATTTAATGTATATATATCATATTAAGAGATATTCATACATGATAATATCATGATAATATAATAATTTAAAATCTCATTTGATATTATAAACATTGGGTTAACAACATTTAACAAGATCATTAACCTAAAGGTTTCAAAACAACACTTACATGTAACGACAAACGATGACTTAACGACTCAGTTAAAATGTATATACATGTAGTGTTTTAATATGTATTTATACACTTTTGAAAGACTTCAATACACTTATCAAAATACTTCTACTTAACAAAAATGCTTACAATTACATCCTCGTTCAGTTTCATCAACAATTCTACTCGTATGCACCCGTATTCGTACTCGTACAATACACACCTTTTAGATGTATGTACTATTGGTATATACACTCCAATGATCAGCTCTTAGCAGCCCATGTGATTCACCTAACACATGTGTGAACCATCATTTGGCAACTAGCATGAAATATCTCATAAAATTACAAAAATATGAGTAATCATTCATGACTTATTTACATGAAAATAAAATTACATATCCTTTATATCTAATCCATACACCAACGACCAAAAACACCTAAAAACACTTTCATTGTTCAATTTTCTTCATCTAATTGATCTCTCTCAAGTCTATCTTCAAGTTCTAAGTGTTCTTCATATATTTTACAAGTTCTAGTTACATAAAATCAAGAATACTTTCAAGTTTGCTAGCTCACTTCCAATCTTGTAAGGTGATCATCCAACCTCAAGAAATCTTTGTTTCTTACAGTAGTTTATCATTCTAATACAAGGTAATAATCATATTCAAACTTTGGTTCAATTTCTATAACTATAACAATCTTATTTCAAGTGATGATCTTACTTGAACTTGTTTTCGTGTCATGATTTTGCTTCAAGAACTTCGAGCCATCCAAGGATCTGTTGAAGCTAGATCCATTTTTTCTCTTTTCCAGTAGGTTTATCCAAGGAACTTAAGGTAGTAATGATGTTCATAACATCATTCGATTCATATATATAAAGCTATCTTATTCGAAGGTTTAAACTTGTAATCACTAGAACATAGTTTAGTTAATTCTAAACTTGTTCGCAAACAAAAGTTAATCCTTCTAACTTGACTTTTAAAATCAACTAAACACATGTTCTATATCTATATTTTATGCTAACTTAATGATTTAAAACCTGGAAACACGAAAAACACCGTAAAACCGGATTTACGCCGTCGTAGTAACACCGCGGGCTGTTTTGGGTTAGTTAATTAAAAACTATGATAAACTTTGATTTAAAAGTTGTTATTCTGAGAAAATGATTTTTATTATGAACATGAAACTATATCCAAAAATTATGGTTAAACTCAAAGTGGAAGTATGTTTTCTAAAATGGTCATCTAGACGTCGTTCTTTCGACTGAAATGACTACCTTTACAAAAATGACTTGTAACTTATTTTTCCGACTATAAACCTATACTTTTTCTGTTTAGATTCATAAAATAGAGTTCAATATGAAACCATAGCAATTTGATTCACTCAAAACGGATTTAAAATGAAGAAGTTATGGGTAAAACAAGATTGGATAATTTTTCTCATTTTAGCTACGTGAAAATTGGTAACAAATCTATTCCAACCATAACTTAATCAACTTGTATTGTATATTATGTAATCTTGAGATACCATAGACACGTATACAATGTTTCGACCTATCATGTCGACACATCTATATATATTTCGGAACAACTATAGACACTCTATATGTGAATGTTGGAGTTAGCTATACAGGGTTGAGGTTGATTCCAAAATACATATAGTTTCAGTTGTGATCAATACTGAGATACGTATACACTGGGTCGTGGATTGATTCAAGATAATATTTATCGATTTATTTCTGTACATCTAACTGTGGACAACTAGTTGTAGGTTACTAACGAGGACAGCTGACTTAATAAACTTAAAACATCAAAATATATTAAAAGTGTTGTAAATATATTTTGAACATACTTTGATATATATGTATATATTGTTATAGGTTCGTGAATCAACCAGTGGCCAAGTCTTACTTCCCGACGAAGTAAAAATCTGTGAAAGTGAGTTATAGTCCCACTTTTAAAATCTAATATTTTTGGGATGAGAATACATGCAGGTTTTATAAATGATTTACAAAATAGACACAAGTACGTGAAACTACATTCTATGGTTGAATTATCGAAATCGAATATGTCCCTTTTTATTAAGTTTGGTAATCTAAGAATTAGGGAACACACACCCTAATTGACGCGAATCCTAAAGATAGATCTATTGGGCCTAACAAACCTCATCCAAAGTACCGGATGCTTTAGTACTTCGAAATTTATATCATATCCGAAGGGTGTCCCGGAATGATGGGGATATTCTTATATATGCATCTTGTTAATGTCGGTTACCAGGTGTTCACCATATGAATGATTTTTATCTCTATGTATGGGATGTGTATTGAAATATGAAATCTTGTGGTCTATTATTATGATTTGTTATATATAGGTTAAACCTATAACTCACCAACATTTTTGTTGACATTTTAAGCATGTTTATTCTCAGGTGATTATTAAGAGCTTCCGCTGTCGCATACTTAAATAAGGACGAGATTTGGAGTCCATGCTTGTATGATATTGTGTAAAAACTGCGTTCAAGAAACTTATTTTGTTGTAACATATTTGTATTGTAAACCATTAAGTAATGGTCGTGTGTAAACAGGATATTTTAGATTATCATTATTTGATAATCTACGTAAAGCTTTTTAAACCTTTATTGATGAAATAAAGGTTATGGTTTGTTTTAAAATGAATGCAGTCTTTGAAAAATGTCTCATATAGAGGTTAAAACCTCGCAACGAAATCAATTAGTATGGAACGTTTTTAATCAATAAGAACGGGACATTTCATTATAGTCCAAAGGTGTCGATGGATTAGTCAGACAAAGAAAGAAAAAAATAAAAAAAATAATAATGGAAAACGACCTCTAACAGAATTTGGATTGATCGTGTGATGGGATTTTGATTTGTACGAGCCTAGGGACAGAAGAATAAATTAACTACATTATGACAGTTACATGAAACTGATTTGGAGTTTTTTATATAATAATAATATTAATACTAATAATAATTATGTAAATGATAATAATAATTAATAATAATATTAACAACAATGATAATAATAATTATTAATAACACACAAAAATGATATTATTAATGATTTCAATGATGTATTGTATTATTTTTATAATATAAATAATGATTTTAGTGATAATGGTAATTATAAAAATAATGATTTTAATAATCTTAATAATAATAAAAATTATAATTCTACTACTAATTATCATAATAATAACAATTAAATGTATCCAGTTTCATATATATATTATATATATATAATATAACAACCATATTTTAATTTATGATTACATTTTATATATTAATCTTTTATATTATTAATTATGTAATACTTATATCATATTTACTAATTATATATATATTATAAAATAACATATATTGATTATTTAATCTTTGTAAATGTTATATATATTACAGTATATATAATACTTTTATGTATAGTATTCATATATATATATATATATATATATATATATATATATATATATATATATATATATATATATATATATATATATATATATATATATATGTATATATATATGTAGATTCATTTTAGTAACAGCTTAATTATTCTGCATATTACCTTATATTTATAATTCAACTTATTAAATTGCATTATATTAATTCAACTTAATATATACACTTATATTTATATTTACATATTTATTTACACACAGTTGTTCGTGAATCGTCGGGAATAGCCAAAGGTTAATTGAATGTATGACAACAGTTCAAAATTTTTAAGACTCAAGATTATTGACTTTGCTTATCGTGTCAAAATCATATAAAGATTAAGTTTTAAATTTGGTCGAAAATTTCCGGGTCGTCACACTTGAAGTCGGGAAGAGGAAACAAAAGCATTGGACTCCAAAATATAAAGGAAAATATAAAGCCTGACAACAATTACAAACCGTGTATATCAATATATATTGCAACGTAAAGGCACGGAAGAATTAAAAATATTATAGTCCTAAGGTAATAGTAGAAGAAAATAACTTCCTCTGGTGGTAGATGAAAAAGAAGAAGGAAGGATACAATAGTCAGAAAAATATCAAGAATCAGAACTGGATGGAGCAAATTATCGAATGCTTTAAAGTATGAATTGAGGGAGGAAGAATAGAAGGTGTGAGCTGTGGAAATAAGGAAATGAAGGGAGTGGAATTATAGTGAAATATCCGACAGAGCAATCAAAATAGATTATCGCATTTAACCAAAGAGGATCCTAATTTCCTTAATTATCGAAGAACCAAATCTTATTACGAAGATTTCCTCTAAATTCCTTAAAATCCAGAAATTCAACAGTGACTACGTCAAAAGTTAAGACGAACCTCTTTTTACTTCATTTCACTCTTTTGTGATAGCTTCATTCGTACTCTTCAAATAAGCAAATTGTTTTATTCATATTACTCAATGATGATAAAACTCTATTTATCAACTCATATTCGTCATGAAAACATTCTTATTGTTAGCCATGACGATCACATTCAAATTTTGGGACGAAATTTCTTTAACGGGTAGGTACTGTGACGACCCGAAAAATTTCAACTAATTTTAAACCAAACTCTCGATACGAATTAATATTCTTGACTAGATAAGCAAAGTCTATAAGGTTAAGTCTCAAAAATTTTGAACTATTTTCACATATGCATTTTACCTTTCGACCGCTCCCGGCGATTCACGAAAAATTGTTTGTAAATAAATATATTATATATATATTTATATAAATATACGTATATATATAATAAATTGAAATAATAAAATACAATTTAATTATTACAACTACATAGGTAAAATAATATACAAAATAGTTAAGTTGATATTAGAATGTATATATACATATGTATATATGTGTGTGTGTGTGTGTGTGTATATATATATATATATATATATATATATATATATACATATATAATCTCTATATATAAATATTATCATATTGTAATATATATATAATGTGTAGATATTAAATATTTATTAAATGTTATTATATAATATATTATGTAATTATTGAATATTACATAACTAATAATATAAAATGCACGTTAAAATATAAATGTTATAACAAATATTATTATTACTACTTATTACTATTAATATTAATATCAATAGTATCATTAATATTATTATAATTAGTATTGTTATTAGTATTATTAGTAATATTATTATTATCATTATTAAATATTAGTACACTTAATGAAATTATCATTATTGTTATTAGTAATATCATTATATTATTATTATCAGTATTTTAAATATATTATTACTATTTTATAAATAATAACAAGATCATTATTATAATTATTATTAATTAGTATTATAATAATTATTATTATCAATATATTTAAATCATTTATAATTTATAAAAACAGAAAAGAAAAAGAAAAATATGTACAAATCAGTTTCATATTACCATCAAACTGTATGGATTTTTATTTTCTGTCTCTGAATTGGTTGCGAATCGAATCAGATGCACAATAAAAATCTGATAGAATCAAAATCAGATATAATAATTCAGTAAAATACAAAGATTGCTAGATATTCAACAGATGAAGAATCGAATTCTGTTAAGCATCAACATCAACTTTCTTGATATTTTTTTTACTCGTCCTTCCTGTCTCCAATTTGTTACATGTCCAGATTAACTTCTCAATACAAACAACCTGATCAAATCAAGTTGTTAGTAGAAATTGTACGAATCTGTCACACTTCACTTTCTGCTTTATATATTTTTGTTTGTTTCTTCTTGGGCTTGATTCTTCTTGTCGATAACACTAGAATTATATAATACATGATCATTCTATAATGCGGATAAAAACTCCTTCAATTCCTCCACCATTATAAACCTTACAAGAACACAAACCACACTATCACGTGACCTTCTTCTTCTTACTTCGATCAACCATCACCACCACCTTGCATTTAACTTTCGTTTTTGTTATGATCGTGAACCCACTTAAACCATCACCACAATTCACCACCTACATCACTACCACCATTGCTAAATGTTCGATCACCATAACCCTGGACACTATCATCACATCTTTCTTTCACACACACACACACACATACACATACACACACACACACACACACACATATATATATATATATATATATATATATATATATATATATATATATATATATATATATATATATATATATATATATATACATATACATATACATATATACATACTCACCACCGAATCTTATTTAGATTACCTTGATCACCATTGAACCAATCACTTTCCTCAAAACTCATCCCAGCTTTTTACTCATTCTTCTCCCTTAACTCTTGTTACTATTACCGTTCAAAAAACCCAACAAAAAAATGATACTGCTACTGTGCGTTTGTCTTTCTGTCAAATTCCAACCAAAAATGAATTTAATAAAGATATTGAATACGTTCTTTCTTTTGTTTTCTGTGGACCGATTATAAAGCGAATTAGGATAGTGGATCAATTATTGTGGGATTGTGCTCTCTATTCCTTTTGGCCGACACTTTACCAAGGAGAAAAGCCCACCAATGTTAAACTTCCAGCTGTTTTAGCTAACTCACGTTATATATGATTATGGTAGGGTCGGTTTATGAGTTCAATTAGTTAGATTTTTAGAGAGCTGTACGATATTAACTGATTAAACTGCAAAACAAACTCATGGTGATCATGGACCGAATCATTGTTGGGCTGCCATGTTTATGGTGTAAGTACAGCCCAAATGTTTTCATCTTGATCTTGGGCATAACAACTTGAGCCGGGATCCAACTCTTAGTTCTCTATTGGACTACTTTGGACCAAGGTCCATCTCTTACGTTCTGTGGTTCCAATCTACATTAAATTTAGTGATGATGAATAAGTCGTGATTTTATGTGGAGAAACTAATAAAGAAAACGATGATGATGATTTACAGTAAGTGCACGAACGTAGGAAGATGATTACGATTCGATAAGATATTGATGGTGATAACTCGTCGATAACAATAAATAATCACGATCATGAAATCAAATAGAATAAGATGATTAGGGTATTGATTATGATAATGATATTTGATGATACGGTGATGACTTGATGATGATGACGAATATAAAGATGATGATCGTGATAATGAGTTATGATGTTATGATTCATGAAATAATGAAAATAGATAATGATGATTTGGTTTAGGAAGTTAAGTAGATGATGAAGAAGAAGGAAGTTAGATATTAGTTTAAAAGGAATTAATCAGGCAATTAAAACAGAAAACATGATAGCTCAGATGGTTTGGGAGTGTGTTAGAGGAGATAGAGGTCTCGGGTTCAAGCCCGGGTTGAGGCAGTTTATTCTTTTTGGAAGTCTATTAATCCTTTTAAGGTAGTCTTATTATTATTATCCTTATTATTATTGTTATTATTATTATTATTATTATTATTATTATTATTATTATTATTATTATTATTATTATTATTATTATTATTATTATTATTATTATTATTATTAATATTAGTATTATGATCATTATTATTATTATTATCATTAGAACTAAGATAATTAAAATTATGAATATTAAGTTATGGTCACGATCATTGAAATATTAAGTATAAATATAAGTAACTCTTTATTATTATTTTTATCATTATCATTATTATTAAAAATTATTATTATTATTATTATTATTATTATTATTATTATTATTATTATTATTATTATTATTATTATTATTATTATTATTATTATTATTATTATTATTATTATTATTACTAGAATTATCATTATTTTTATCATTATCATTTTATTTTCATTACTATTATTATTATTTTTATAAAAATTATAATTTTTATTATTATTATCATTATTATTATCATTTTTAACATTAATATTACTATTTTTAACATTATTATTATTACAATAAAATTAGTTATTTAAATATTTACATAAAACATATATAAAGTATATACATATAAAAATATAAACAATTGAAATAATATATATATATATATATATATGTATATATATATATGTATATATATATATGTATATATATATATATGTATATATATATATATATATATATATATATATATATATATATATATATATATATATATATATATATATATATATATATATATAACTTGTTCGATTATGATTATATGTGTTAATATATATATATAAATGATATAGGTTCGTGAATCCGAGGCCAACCTTGCATTGTTCAGTTCAGTCGTATGCATACTTTTACTACAAAATATCGTATTGTGAGTTCATTTGATTCCCTTTTACTCTTTATATTTTTGGGACTGAGAATACATGCGCTATTTTTACAACTGTTTTATTAAATGCCTTTGAAAACATTCCTCGAATGAATTATTATGCAGACAGAAGTTCTGTTGATTATTATTGAATTAGTTGGACGTTATAATTGCCACTAATTGATGTGAATATTTTCCCCTGATTATTATTGCTTGGTAACCTAAGAATTAGGAAACGAGTATGGCCCCTAATTCACGCGAATCCTAAAGGTAGCTACCGGGTTTAACACCCCCACCCAAAATGTTCACTAGACGGAAGACCTAGTGGGCATGGTGTTTAGTACTTCGATATTTATATATTTATTACAGATTGAAAGTTCTGTTTATTTTGGGGATATTTATGATGCGCATTAAATGTAAAGTTCTGTTAAGGTCTGTTTATGCAAAATTTTGACGCCTTTCTGCACTTTTGGTTGTTTTTTCCTCAATTATTGGCCTTTTCCTTGGATTAGTGGCCAAATGTTTAAGCCTTTCTACGGTTTCAGTTACTGTTTCTTCGATTGTGCCTTCCGGTGGCAAAACAGGTGCATCTTCTTTAGGCATTGGCAGATAAGTTGTCATGCTTTCTATTAATGGATTGTTGAATGTTTCGAGTATGCTTGTGGATGGGGCTTCAGTTGTTTTTGTTCCTTTTCCGTTTCGCGTGTTCTTAACATTAGTAGATGGCGCCATTGTTAACACCTATTTCCTTATGAGGTAAGGCTTAGTATGTTAGCACAAATACTATAAGTATCTAGCTAAAAGTGGTGGAATGTTGCCGATTAATGTTTACCTTCAGGAAATAATCCCTGCAGACTCGGTACACAGGTATAGAAACCTGTGGGGTGGCTTAATCATTCTTAGTCCACTGAGCGTAGAGCTACTAGCCGGATGACTTCTAGTGAGAGAAAATACTATGTGAGAGAGAAAGGTGAAATCTCTGGTCACAAGTTTTTAGAGTGTCTGAATCTGTAAAATGATAACCCAAGGGGTCTATTTATAGTGATAGATCCACCAGAGTACTCAGGGACACGTGTCAGATGATGCTGTGTTCTGTTATTCGTGATCTGATATCTACGTTGGATGTGACGCTCTCCGGTCAGGGCTTAAGTGCTAGGCGGCCTTCAGGGCTTACGCATGACGGAAGCAGCCTGCACAACGGAGAACCCTGGACGAACAGTTTCACAAAACTGTTGTTCCTGACGCTAATTTCATGCGAATATTATGCCTTTATGCGTGTATACGATAGGATACACCATTACAAAGAAAGCAAAGTGAATGTAATATATATGGAGAGAATGATTTTTATACACAGGTTATGTGTATGATATTTTGTACACGAGATATGTGTACGGTTATTAAGCATTTTGAAAAATGATTTCGTATGTAAAGACCCGTCCTAATCCATAAGAACGAATACAATAACATATGATTACATTGTGAGGTATTTGATCTCTATATGATACATTTTTCAAACATTGCATTCGTTTTTAAAAGACAAACTTTCTTTACATTGAAAGTTGATGGCATGCATACCATTCCATAACACATCCAACTATATTTGACTAAATAATAATCTTGATGAGCTCAACGACTCGAATGCAACGTCTTTCGAAATATGCCATGATTGACTCCAAGTAATATCCTTAAAATGAGCTAATGCATAGCGGAAGATTTCTTTAATACCTGAGAATAAACATACTTTAAAGTGTCAACCAAAAGGTTGGTGAGTTCATTAGTTTATCATAATCGATCATTTTCATCATTTTAATAGACCACAAGATTTTCATTTCCATTTCTCATAAATATACGTCCCATGCATAGAGACAAAAATCATTCATATGGATTAAACACCTGGTAACCTACATTAACAAGATGCATATAAGAATATCCCCTATCATTCCGGGACATCCATCGGACATGATAAAATAACATCGAAGTACTAAAGCATCCGCTACAACGGATGGGGTTTGTTGGGCCCAATAGATCTATCTTTAGGATTCACGTCAATTAGTAGACTGGTTTACTAATTCTTAGGCTACCAAGCAAAAGGGGCATATTCGGCTTCGATCATTCAACCATATAATGTAGTTTCAATTACTTGTGTCTATTTCGTAAAACATTTATAAAAGCTGCGCATGTATTCTCAGTCCCAAAAATATATATTGCAAAAGCATTTAAAAAGGGAGCAAATGAAACTCACGATACGATATTTTGTAGTAAACATATGCATACGACGGAACTGGACAATGCAGAGTTGGCCTTGGATTCACGAACCGATATCAATTTATATATTAACACATTGTAATCGAAAATTTTTATGTATATTATTATTAGTGATATAATTGTTATATTAATAAATTATATGTTTCATTAATAACTTAATTAACTATACTTTATTTTATATACATTAGATAAATAATTAGCATTTATTATGAAAATATTAATGTTGTTATGTGATATGTTTTAAATATATTCTTATATAGTTATCTATTTGGTAAAAAAAATGTCATTAATAATAAATAAAATTTTTTTATCTTTTTATGATAATAATAATAATACTAAAAGTAATTAGATTTAGTAATGATATTGATATTAATAGGTTTGATAATAATACTAGTAATAAAAGTAATGTTAGTAATAATAATAATTTTAATAGAAAAGATAATAATGATAAGATAAAATGTTAGTTTTCATAAAAATAGTATTATAAATAATAATGGTACTTTTAATAAAACTAATGATTTAAATAGAAATTTTAATAGTCATATTAATCATAATAATACCATATATTTTAATAGTAATAATAATAATGATAATAATATTACTTATACTAAAAATCTTATTTCTAATATTAGTAATAATAATAATTACTTAATAACAATCAATAAATAATAATAATAATAATAATAACAATAATAATAATAATAATAATAATAATAATAATAATAATAATAATAATAATAATAATAATAATAATAATAATAATAATAATAATAATAACAATACCAATAATAATAATAATGAAATAATAAATATAAGAGTATTATTAATAACTACCTCAAAGGAGTAGTCCTTAAAAAAAATGCCCAAGTCCGGGTTTGAACCCGCGACGTCCCGCTAACTCTATAACATCCTTAATCGTTACTGTCCTTGTTTTTATATTATTATCCGTATCATAATCATATTATTATTATTGTTATTTCATAAGCGTAAATCATCATCATTCGTAATCTATCATCATCATCCTAACTCATGATCTCCATTATCATCATCGATCAATATACATCATCTACCAATAATCTGAAGCCCAATAGAAACTGAATTGCAGCCCAACAATCTAAATAAATATACGGCCCAAACCATTTATTTAACTAAGTTCATTTAACAATTAACAGCCCAAGTTTCAATTCCAAATAAAAGGATAAAACAAGCCCAAATTTGCATCAAGGTTTACGGTTACAACAACCTGTCATCATCATCTTCAGCGATCCACCAACACGATCATCATCATAATCATCTAATATCATTACCATCATTATTATCTTTATTTAACATCATTACAGAATCATCATCACTTCACTCATCATAGTTTTATCATCATCATCATACATCTCGCTGCATTCATTATAATCGTCCTCATCATCATGATCCGTTCATCATCATGATCTTTATCATGATCTCGTTTTCATCATATCATCACGATCATCATCATTTTGTCATCGTAATAATCATCACTAAACTTCATTCCACCATCATTATTTTCATCATCACTCTCGTCATTTAACATCATCAACATGATGTATCTCATGTCATCATAAGCATCATCAAACATACTATTCATCATCTTCTTTAGTCATCATCTTCATCATCATACATCATCAACGGTTTGAATGATTTTTGTTTTCAAATGGACTGAAACAGAAATGGTACTGCAGTAGCAACATCTAATAGCCGAAGCTTTAATAGCGTGTTTTGAATAGAAAAACAAAATAGCAGCAGCTGCAGGTTATGGGTGATGAAGTGGGTTTTTCGCTGGTGGTGTTTGGGTTGCAACACATAAAACGATTCACAATCACGAAAGGAAGCAGAAGCATAGTAGTTCACAAGTGGTTTCTAATGGTGGTCTTCATGGGTTTGGTTTTGGGATGCTTGATCGAAAATAGAAACCGAAAAGTGGCTGGAACAGAAATATGGTGAGGTTGTGGTTCATGGAACCATGAAACGGATAGGCAAGAGATGGGAAATCAATTTTTACCCTGTGTGGATATTGGGCTTCGGCTCAATTTACATATCTAAGCCCATACAACCATTGCTGGCCCAATAGTTAATTGATGTAAAAGAATATCTGGTGATAATCGAGTGGCAGTAGAAGTTAAAATAAATAATACAAAGGATCTCCTATAATAATGCAAGTGGGGTGACTTGTTTAATTATTATCGGCCAATCAAAATTTCACGCAAGCAATTATTCTCTTTTCAATCATTATCATCCGGATATATGTTTCTTCATCTATAGTTTAAAACAACAAAGTAATAAGCAATTAATAATGGTTACGGTTGGTGGTGATTTTCGATCAAACAAGAATAGAAACAAGGTAATAGTGGCTGCAGGTAGTAGAAACATGAAAACATGGATTCAAAGACAAAAAACAAGTAACTGGTTGGTTGACATTAATGTTCTTGATGAAGGTGATGATCAACCAAGAGAATAGTGAGAGTTGTGTAGTTTGCTGTTGGCGAAGATGGTGAGTAACGTTAATAGTCTTATGGTGGTTAAACGGGTTTAAAGGTGGTGCTTCATGGGTTTTCTAACAAAGACAAAAGAGAGAGAAAGAGAGGGATAGTTAGGGTCGTGATGGTGGCATGTGATCGTGAGTTTGATGTTGGGGGTGGCGGTTCACTATGGTGTTTAGGGTGGTGGAGATGGAGGTCGTCGGTGGTAATGAAGGTGGTTGTTTTTTGGCTGTAAAACAAAAATAAAAGAGAACGGCAGTGGTGGTGGTTGTTTAGTGGTGATGTAAGTTTACCAACAAATAGAAAAGAGATAGATAAATGGGAAGTAGAGGTGTTTGATGGTGTTGATTTTTAATTGAGTTTTTATGGTGATGAACCTATGTAGTTGATGGTTATATACGAACATGATCATAAACCGTGAGATGATGGTTATATGTATGTTTGTATACTCCATTGATAAATAAAGAGGGCACAGAATAAGAAGAAGAATGCAATTGGGTTATGTTGTAGTATATAGTATTAAGTATATGTACATATAACCTATATGGTGGAAAGAAGTAAAAGAAGATGACAGAGTATTCTTTAATTCACGGGCTAAATAATTGTGTGGGGATTTAGACAGTAACCAGAATTTGTATTATATGATCATATAAGTTTACCTATTATAATTAATAATTATAATATAATAATAATTATAATATAAAATATTCTTACTAAAAATCACATGGTTTTTAACTTACAGTTAGCAGCCGCAGCCGACTGTTATTTGAATTATCCTTACCAACAGATTTAATACGGAGTGCTATCGTGCTCTGTTGATTTTTCAGTGGCGGATAAACGTCTTCGAAAACATTCCAAATTTTCACATAATTAATTCTAGCAGTTAAATCTTATTTTAATTCAAATTATATTTCAAGTATATATATATATATATATATATATATATATATATATATATATATATATATATATATATATATATACAGATAGTGGTTCGTGAATCGTCGGGAATAGTCAAAGGTTAACTGAATCCATATAACAGTCAAAAAATTTTGAGACTCAATATTATCGTCTTTGCTTATCGTGTCGAAACCATATAAAGGTTTAAGTTTAAATTTAGTCGGAAATTTCCGGGTCGTCACAGTACCTACCCGTTAAAGAAATTTCGTCCCAAAATTTGAGTGAGGTTGTCATGGCTAACACTAAGAATGTTTTTATAACGAATATGAGTTGATAAATAGAGTTTTATTATCATAGAGTAATATGGATAAAATAGTTCGATTTCTCGAAGCGTACGGGTGAAGCTATCACAAAAGAGTGAAATAAAGAATACAGATTCGCCTAAACTTTTGACGTAGTCACATTTGAATTTCGGAATTCAAGGGATTAAAGAAAATCTTAGTAATCTATAAGATCTGATTCTTCGGTGAATAAGAAAATTAAGATCTCTTTAATTAAATGTGGTCATCTTCCTCGATTGCTCTGTCAAATACTTCCATTATAAATTTACCTCTACCGTTCCATTATCTTTACCACTTCTATACTTTTCTTTCTTTGATTTATATTCCCAAGGATTGTGAAAATGCTTAATCCAGTTCTAATCCTTGTTCTTATTCTGACTATCGTATCTGTCACACTTCTTTTCCATTTACCACCGGAGGAATCTATTCACTTCTATTATTACCTTGGGGTTATAGTATTTCTAATTCTCCCGTGTCTTTATATGGCTATACGCATTGATATACACGGTTTGTAATTCTGTGTTATTGTCGTGCTTATATTCTCCCTTATAGTTTAAAGCATCATGTTTTTTGTTTTCTCTTCCCGACTTTAGATCAAGCGAATAATGGTTCAGAATTCGTAGATATAGAGTTCCGAATGATTATAACATTCTAAGCATGAAGGAACGTATTCTCACGATTTTATTTGTCAAATTACTAGATTCACTGAGGATAGAACTATCAAGAATATATTTTCTTGATATGTTCGGAGATTGAACAGATTGAACGAGTCATGTAACATGGTACATGATGACGTTATGATCTATGAATTATCATGTTTCATTAGAACTTCCAGCATGACTTACTGTAATATAATCATGTTGGCCAAGTGTCATTATATTATACTAACTCATGCTCAACTTCTTAACATTTCTCCAGAATCCATTCATAATTTATACTTAGATTTTACAGAATATTGAAAACTAAAACAGTTTTCAATATGATGTAATACAGATAGCGCGAAGAGGTATAAAATTTCGGACGAGAATATTTATGAAAATATCCTCAGAAATATCGAAGATATTTATGATGATATTTTGGAATTTCTAAGTTCGAGGGTTGATGAAGAAAAATTTTCCGCAAGACTTTAACATGAATCCGGAGCAAGATATTCGTTGAAGGTTTCATCAGATACAATATTACCTGGATTCTTTGAATATAGGGTATGTTCCTTGTATTTGTCCTTTATCTCCTTCATGGTTTGCTCAATCCGTATTTCAGTACCAAATTTTCTATCGAGCGTTCCTAACACTCCATTTTTTTTAAACTTTTGGCCGTTTAGATCATCTACAATTTTTCTATTTCCTCTGCATTTTATGTTACGATATCCGAATCATCGGTTATCAATCCGAGGTGGTTTCAAGAGAATTGTGTTTTTAGATGATTAAACGCTAATTGTAATCATCAAGATACAAAGGATGTTTAAGATGAATTCAAGATACAAAGGATGTTTAAGATGAAATCAAGATACAAATGATGTTTAAGATGAAATCAAGTTACAAATGATGTTTAAGATGAAATCAAGTTACAAAGGATGTTTAAGATGAAATCAAGTTACAAAGGATGTTAAATATGAAATCAAGTGGTAACTTGAAAAAATGTTTAAATATAGAAGATGTAGCTTATTAACGATCTTTTTAAACCAAAATGTTATAATTTATATTTCCTACTCTTTTAATACTTTTTAATTGTTCAAGATTAGTAGTCCAATAGTCCAATAGTTCAATAGTCCAATATATAATATAAGAATTTTGAATATTTAAGATTAGAAATATGATGAACAAATTTTACGTAATTAATTAATTGGTTACTAATCAATTTTATTTTATTCATTATTTTCTCCATTATGCCACTTGTCAAATCTCGACTTGGATTTTGATCGGTCAAAATCCGAATATGAAATTGAATTTGAATGAAAATAGTTATTTGTGGATGAACGGATACGTATATGTGTGGAGTTGAATATGATAAATAACGATTGTTGAATTGGAAAATGTACCGTGTAATATATTAATGTGAAACCTAAATATTTCTCGGGTATTACCTACCCGTTAAAATATTTTCATCATTAATAGTTTGTACAAAAGAATTTTTAATTATAATATTTATGAAAATATATATACATATATATTTTCTTCAGATGTAATCATGGATTTAATGAGTTAATATGATATTAAACTCATTTGATTTGTCATTAGAACTAGAATACATAATCTCCAAAACCTTAGAGATTATATAATTGCCAGGTAGAACGAAGATAAATGATGTAGAACGATACGTAGAACGATGATTATGCTTGAGGTACAGAATGAGATGTTGAGGCGTGTGTTGTTGAAACTTAGGTTGTTAGTGGTACTGGTGTGGATGTTGGTGGTGCTGTTGGTGCTGGTGATGTTGCTGAAGCTGGTAAATTTTTCACCATATTCTTCAACTTGATTATTCAAGCGCGAAGCTTGTTGACTTGTTCCATTATTCCAGGATGATTGTCGGTCGGAACGAGCAGATGAATAAGGTTTAGAATTGTAGATATTATGTAATCATTGCGAGTTTTCCGGGAAGTGAGAGTGAAAATGGTGTTTCGGACTGGTTCGCCGGTAAGTGCTTCAGGTTCTTTGCCAAGAGAGGGATGTGGTGGATGGAAGGAATCACTTTCTTCTTGTCTCCAATGATTAAGTCTACTACGAACTCAGCCCCTAATTCATCCAGAAGTGATGATGGATGATTAGTTGATCCATTCTGGTTACACTGTCTTCGGAGCTCGAGTGAAACTCCATATCATAATTCTGGGGACTTGAGCTAGTGGAGAGTTCCATTTCGTACGATTGAATAAAGGATTTTTCGGTGTGAAATGATTTTCGGCTATTGGATGGTATTCTAATTATATAGAATATATATATATATATATATATATATATATATATATATATATATCAGAAGATTTCGTAGATTACGGAGGAATTTATGGATTGTGTCAGGCAAAGTTTACAGTAACAGATACGCTAAGATATGAATTAGTAGATACGCTGTATATGAATTTTGTCTATACACTATTCATGCAATCAATTCAGTAAGATGTGTCTAGACTAAGAATGAGAAGCAAATGATTCCCTAAGAATGATAAGCAGGTAATTTTTGACACGAAATGATAAGCAAAACTTTTGACATGCAGACACGGTCAAAGTCCAGACTCACTAATGCATCTAAACAACTATCAGTTAGACACACTAATGCAAGACCTGGTTTGCTAAGACCACCGCTCTGATGCCATATGTAAAGACCCGTCCTAATCCATAAGAACGAATACAATAACATATGATTACATTGCAAGGTATTTGACCTCTATATGATACATTTTTCAAACATTGCATTCGTTTTTAAAAGTCAAACTTTCTTTACATTCAAAGTTGACGGCATGCATACCATTCCATAACACATCCAACTATATTTGACTTAATAATAATCTTGATTAACTCAATGACTCGAATGCAACGTCTTTCGAAATATGCCATGATGGACTCCAAGTAATATCCTTAAAATGAGCTAATGCACAGTGGAAGATTTCTTTAATACCTGAGAATAAACATGCTTTAAAGTGTCAACCAAAAGGTTGGTGAGTTCATTAGTTTATCATAATCGATCATTTTCATCATTTTAATAGACCACAAGATATTCATTTCCATTTCTCATAAATATACGTCCCATGCATAGAAAAAAAATCATTCATATGGATTGAACACCTGGTAACCGACATTAACAAGATGCATATAAGAATATCCCCTATAATTCCAGGACATCCATCTGACATGATAAAACAACATCGAAGTACTAAAGCATCTGCTACAACGGATGGGGTTTGTTGGGCCCAATAGATCTATCTTTAGGATTCGCGTCAATTAGTAGACTGGTTTACTAATTCTTAGGCTACCAAGCAAAAGGGGCATATTCGGCTTTCATCATTCAACCATATAATGTAGTTTTGATTACTTGTGTCTATTTTGTAAAACATTTATAAAAGCAGCGCATGTATTCTCAGTCCCAAAAATATATATTGCAAAAGCATTTAAAAATGGAGCAAATGAAACTCACGATACGATATTTTGTAGTAAAAATATGCATACGACGGAACTGAACAATGCAGGGTTGGCCTTGGATTCACGAATCTATATCAATTTATATATATTAACACATTGTAATCGAACAATTTTATATATATTATTATTAGTGATATAATTGTTATACTAATAAATTATATGTTTCATTAATAACTTAATTAACTATACTTTATTTTATATACATTAGATAAATAATTAGCATTTATTATGAAAATATTAATGTTGTTATGTGATATGTTTTAAATATATTCTTATATAGTTATCTATTTGGTAAAAAAAATGTCATTAATAATAAATAAATTTTTTTATCTTTTTATGATAATAATAATAATAATACTAAAAGTAATTAGATTTAGTAATGATATTGATATTAATAGCTTTGATAATAATACTAATAATAAAAGTAATGTTAGTAATAATAATAATTTTAATAGAAAAGATAATAATGATAAGATAAAACATTAGTTTTCATAAAAATAGTATTTTAAATAATAATGGTACTTTTAATAAAACTAATAATTTTAATAGAAATTTTAATAGTCATATTATTCATAATAATACCATATATTTTAATAGTAATAATAATAATGATAATAATATTACTTATACTAAAAATCTTATATCTAATATTAGTAATAATAATAATTACTTAATAACAATCAATAATAATAATAATAATAATAATAATAATAATAATAATAATAATAATAATAATAATAATAATAATAATAATAATAATAATAATAATAATAATAATAATAATAATAATAATAATAATAATAATAATAATAATAATAATAATCTCTCTTACACTAATAACAAAGTGCTTATTGAGTGATATCTCAATTAGCAAATCAATCTGAACCCTCAATCATAAAATAAGATTAAATCCTATCCCTCCATCTCTATTTATCTTCTAAATCACGTGATAAGTGACTAACCCACTGTTAATTTCTCCAGAATACCCTTTAATCACCAAAAACACGCGCACCTCAATTTCCAAATTAGGGGTTCAAAACAACACACTCAATTTTCAATTCCTCGCTCTGTATTACATTTGCACGCACAATTGTTCAACCTTCCAAAATTCTTCATCAATCGATCACTCTTTCATTCACGAAATCCTCATCAAAAAACCCTAATGTACAGAATAATCTCAAAACCCTAGGTGAATATCGTTCTTTCATCTCCAATCTGTTTATCGCAAAACCTAACATTGAGTATATTGATTTAGCTTCTCCTGCAATTAATCAAATCGAAATTCATGTTTTGAATATTGCAATTTTAATTGAGGTATGAATCACAATTAACCCTTCTAATTATGTTTTGGTTTTATTATTTCAGATGTCAATTATTGAAATTAAAACTTTTATGTGTTAATATTAACAGTGTACCGTCATTCAAGGTACGTTCATCGTTCATTCGTTCATTGTTATTTCGAGTTTCGCTGTTTTATATATATGTTGTTGATTGATTTAATAAAACCCCTTTGGATTGTTGTAACTTGAATTCTTATCGGCAACGATTTCAATTCAGGGTTTTTATTTGGCGTGTCATCGCTACCAATCAATTTCGATCAGTTGTTATAGCTTTAAGTAACTCCTAATTTGGATATTGGCTTGATTAGATCTCTGAATCGTTATTTCTACAGGCAGGAACTATTTGGACCTGTTACACCTATTATAAATTTTAAAACAGTAAAAGATCCTATAACAGATTGCTAATTACACTAATTCAGTTTATTATTTGCACGAATTCAGTTTTGCAACTTTTGACATATTAATCCACTGGTCACGAACCATTCTTAGCTAAAGTTTGACTTGATCCAACTTTTTAATAGAATTCAATCCAAGTTGAGTCATTCTTTTGTAAATGGATCGGGATTGCTACCTCTTCCAAAGGTAGTTCTTGATGAGGAAATTAGTACTCATTGAAATGGGCTTAACATGTGATAAAAGGTAAATTTGGTACAGGTTGAAAGTCGTTTGCCACCTCTAGAATTAATATAACAACGTCATAACAACTAAACAATGAGGGTTAGATTATGATCACCCTTCAATTAACAGAACAGATGGTTTGATTGTGATCTCCCCTCAATTATCAGTAGTCATTTACTGTACAAGAATATAAGAATCTTCTGCGTATTGTTCATATGCAGGGATTGGTAACTGCATACCAAGAAAATGACTACAATAGGATACCTGTACAAGTTCAGTGTCAAGAATGGTACCATCAGACAACAATCAATGAGAACTATAGGTTTTGCGATAAATACAAATGTGCCGGTTATTAACTAATGTCAAATAAAAGTTGCTTTGGACAGGTAGTATATTGGTTCAGTCAAGACCACGAATCATTGAACTTTATAATCCATAGTTATTATTGAATTTGTTTGCAGATAAGAGATAGTGGGAGAGACATATTCAATGAAAAAAGCTCTAGATCACACCAACTAAAAAAGAAGGCAAACCTTATTTTTGACCTATGGTTTACAAAGCTATCATGTGATTTCAATTACAATGCACCTGCACCTGCACCTGCACTCGCTATAGGTACGAAAATATACTCATTACATGGATTTACTTGCGGATGATGTAACGTTTACCTTATCTGAATATACTTTGTTGTGTTAATTAGCCTTAATCATTTGACTGATCATATTTTAAATGAAAAAAAAAACATAATTTTGGAATTGATTTAGAGATAATATCTAAAGAAACACATGGTTGTGTTGGTGCTGACCTTACTGCTTTATGCATTGAAGCTGCACTTCAATGTATCAGAGAATATGGACGTAATTGACTTGGAAGACGATTCTAGAACAAATTATTGTACGTAATTGACTCGGTCCATATACAGCAAATGATGGAACTTCAAGAACTTTATAACTCTCAGCTATTATCATCTGCGAATTTAACTGAGAAGCTTGAGAAAACAGAGGTATGATTATTAGTTCACAGTTGTAGAAATAGAATGCAGCTACTTCAGCTTTCGTTCTCCTGATTGACTATAATGAATCATACTTTTTTGGTTTCAGATAAAGCCGCAAGAAACTGAACATTCATTGTTTGATCGTGAAGAAAAGCACAGACAAGCAAATGCAACAATTAAATAGAAAGAATTTCTTATTTCCAACCTTCTCAAATTTGTTAAGTCAGACTTTAATGTTCCTTTAAAAGATATCATGGTTAATCTTGAATGGGCCATACATGTAAAGCCTGATAAACAGCCTAAAATGGGTTGTTATATGTGAGTGTAACAATCAGAATATGGTTTGTGGGTTGAACTTGCCAGTTGTGTTTTAACAATGGCCCGTTTCTATTATTACAGAAAAAGCACTTAATGAGCGGGCATTTGACCTTCGCAGAGAACTCGAGAATGCTACATCAGACATATCACACCGCATTGGGTCAATTGTGGTGATTGGAACCCTTGCTTTCTGACAATAAACATGTCTGACAAAGGAAAATGGAATATCTTCTTTATGTCAGTGATCACATTGTGGAATTAAAAGGCTTTTGGCAAACATCAACCAATGGGCATTAGTTCGAGGTCATTTTTCATTCCTTTTGTACTTCAAGTTTGTTATGTAGTGGTGGCATTTTTGCCCACTTTATCTAAAATTGGATTAAAATATTAAATGGGTCAATCAGACCAAATGCTTAAAAAGCACTGCTCAAACAAAGTCTCCATAATAAAGTATTATTGATGCATATAAAGACCGAAAGACTAATGTCTCCATTTGATTATTTTGTTGTTTTAGGAATTTTACTTAAAAAAAATTCATTTTGTGATTTTTATGAACCACAACAAAGTGGGTGGGTCATGTTGGTTTTATCATTAAGAGTTATGATCTATTAAATATAATGCATGTTCAATCTACTTCATTTTGATCCTGATAACTAAGTTTTTTTTATTTTATTTAATGTCTTTGTTTTAACCTTTGCTGAACATCATGTTGCCAATGTATAATGTGTGGTCTCAATCTGTAAATGTAGAGATCAACCATGTGAGCAATAACTATATATGTAAGTTATGGCATCCACTTAAGCGGATTATATAAGCCTATTATAGTTAGTTGTGATAGTAAATTTGCTATGCATATTTACTTGGTGACATTCCGTTTATATTTTGATCCAGGTTATATAATACATCTTCTTTAAGAGTTTTTACCAATTTCTTCTGATAAAATATGATTTCTTTTGTAGTGGATGAACTTAAACATACATCTTCAGGTTATATCCAATCTTCAGGCTATATCCATGATTTATTATTCGGGCTTGATCTGTCAATATTTGGTGCTGGAGCAGTATAACATTACACCTCGGGTCGGGCTATTTCGTCACTCTATCATTAAAGGTTGTGAACAGCTTCTATACCTTATAGTATCCTCTATCAGAGGTCCTAAAGTACGTCCTAAGTTTTTGTATTTCGGTAATGTTTGTAAGTAATTGGTATAATTTAGAATGATGTATTGAAGATGATGATTTTTTGATATGAGAATTATATTTATTGCAGATTTGTAGAACTATTGTGACGACTTTAATTGCATGCTTTGAGAGAATTTGAAAGACGGATATATGTTGTAGATGTAGTCTCCAATCCGTTACCTGCTTCATTTATTGACATAGAATTTTCACAAGAGGATACTTTTCTTTTTGTAACAAAGGTACACTGAATTTACATTTTAATTATCATATAAGAATAGATATACTTAAGAAGGAATGCATTTTTTTATCTTAAACATATAAAATGGCTTAAGTATACGTATTTGTACCATTGTACAGTACAGTTGTTGTAATGGTATTTGCACATCTACTGCATTCTTATATGCTTAAAATTTTCATTCAAACTTGGAGTGCATCGTCAACTCGACGTATTGTCATTATTACGTATCATAGTTAATTAACTAGATATATCTTTTTGCAAATGAGTCTAGCAGAGTATATGCACATTTCTTTGATGACTTTGATTCCTTAACTAATCTATCTAAGTTCGTTGTATACATTCGATTAAGCTAAAAGACGCATATTGGTTCACAAATATGTAATTCCGTTGAAACAAGTTTTATTGAGTACAAGTCATGTAACACTATTAGTGTAATTAAATCGATTTATTAAAAACCTAACCAATACTATATAAAATATAATTATTCTAACGACATTGATTTGTCAACCACATTGAGTTGTCATATCAACAGTTTGATGGATACCACAAAAATGTCTGCTCATATGTTAAAGTTTGCAAGCTAATACTCAAACACATTGAGTTGTCATATCAACAGTTTGACAAAATTAAAAATTTGAAACTACAAACTCTACAATAGGAGAAAAATATTTCAGATAAGGTGAATACATTGAAAGATGAAATATCAGAAATATTTGTAGGTAAAAGTTTTGTTGATAAAAGAGATCATGCAGCTATGTCAAATTACAAAAACATCATGTTTGAACAAATTGGAAGATTATCGGCTATGGAAACCTACTTATCTCAGGTTATCATACTGGAAATTTGTTATAATTATATGAGTAATAATAATTATTATTTTTATTTTGTAAATGTTATTTTCATGCAGGCGGATAATCTACGAGCAATTACATATAAGGAACTACAAACTATACTCACACTAAGACAAACCGTTCTCGCTTTTTACGTAGTTCATAAACATGTAAAGCGTCTATAATCTTGAAATAATTTGTGGGAAACTAGACCGGAAGTGTGACTAAAATGTTATTTTTCTGTTCACAATGTTTAATTTTTATTTTTATTAGCACTATATAGACATTTATAATACTTTTGTGAAACCGAATGCTATTATATTAATGTAATACAAACATTCTAAGCATCTCTCTTAATTAATAACTCAAATAACCCCGCGAAGTCGCGGGTCTCCAGCTAGTAATAATAATAATAATAATAATAATAATAATAATAATAATAATAATAATAATAATAATAATAATAATAATAATAATAATGAAATAATAAATATAAGAGTATTAGTAATAACTACCTCAAAGGAGTAGTCCTTAAAAAAGATACCCAAGTCTGGGTTTGAACTCGCGACGTCCCGCTAACTCGATAACATCCTTAATTTTTATTGTCCTTGTTTTTCTATTATAATCCGTATCATAATCATATTATTATTATTGTTATTTCATAAGAATAAATCATCATTATTCGTAATCTATCATCATCATCCTAACTCATGATCTCCATTATCATCATCGATCAATATACATCATCTACCAATAATCTGAAGCCCAATAGAAACTGAATTGCAGCCCAACAATCTAAATAAATATACGGCCCAAACCATTTATTTAACTAAGTTCATTTAACAATTAACGGCCCAAGTTTCATTTCCAAATAAAAGGATAAAACAAGCCCAAATTTGCATCAAGGTTTACGGTTACATCAACCTGTCATCATCATCTTCATCGATCTATCAACACGATCATCATCATAATCATCTAATATGATAATCATCATTGTTATCTTTATTTAGCATCATTACAGAATCATCATCTCTTCACTCATCACAGTTTTATCATCATCATCATACATCTCGCTGCATTCATTATAATCGTCCACATCATCATGATCCGTTCATCATCATGATCTTTATCATGATCTCATTTTCATCATATCATCACGATCATCATCATTTTGTCATCGTAATAATCATCACTAAACTTCATTCCACCATCATTATTTTCATCATCACTCTCGTCATTTAACATCATCAACATGATGTATCTCATGTCATCATAAGCATCATCAAACATACTATGCATCATCTACTTTAGTCATCATCTTCATCTTCATACATCATCAACGGTTTGGATGATTTTTATTTTGAAATGGACTAAAACAGAAAAGGTACTGCAGTAGCAACATCTAATAGCCGAAGCTTTGGTGGCGTGTTTTGAATAGAAAAACAAAATAGCAGCAACTGTAGGTTATGGGTGATGAAGTGGGTTTTTCGCTGGTGGTGTTTGGGTTACAACACAGAAAATGATACACAATCACGAAAGGAAGCAGAATCATAGTAGTTCATAAGTGGTTTCTAATGGTGGTCTTCATGGGTTTGGTTTTGGGATGCTTGATCGAAAATAGAAACCGAAAAGTGGCTAGAACAGAAATCTGGTGAGGTTGTGGTTCATGGAACCATGAAACGAATAGGCAAGAGATGGGAAATCAATTTTTACCCTGTGTGGATATTGGGATTCGGCTCAATTTACATTTCTAAGCCTATACAACCATTACTGGCCCAATAGTTAATCGATGTAAATGAATATCTGGTAATAATCGAGTGGCAGTAGAAGTTAAAATAAATAATACAAAGGATCTCCTTTAATAATGCAAGTGGGGTGACTTGTTTAATTATTGTCGGCCAATCAAAATTTCATGCAAGCAATTATTCTCTTTTCAATCATTATAATCCGGATATATGTTTCTTCATCTATAGTTTAAAACAATGAAGTAATAAACAATTAATAATGGTTACGGTTGGTGGTGATTTTAAATCAAACAAGAATAGAAACAAGGTAATAGCGGCTGCAGGTAGTAGAAACATGAAAACTGGGATTCGAAAGGTAGTTGTTTATAATCGTGTTTGAGCATGGTGGTGATGGTGATATTGGTTGAAGTCGATCAAAACAAGAAACAAGTAACTGGTTGGTCAACGTTAATGTTCTTGATGAAGGTGATGATCAACCAAGAGAATAGTGAGAGTGGTGTTGTTTGCTGTAGGCGAAGATGGTGAGTAACGTTAATAGTCGTATGGTGGTTAAACGGGTTTAAAGGTGGTGCGTCATGGGTTTTCGAACAAAGACAAAAGAGAGAGAAAGAGAGAGGAGAGAGAGGGATAGTTAGGGTCGTGATGGTGGCGTGTGATCGTGAGTTTGATGGTGGGGGTGGCGGTTCACTATGGTGTTTAGGGTGGTGGAGATGGAGGTCGTCGGTGGTAATGAAGGTGGTAATTTTCCGGCTGTAAAACAAAAATAAAAGAGAACGGCAGTGGTGGTGGTTATTTAGTGGTGATGTAAGTTTAACAACAAATAGAAAAGAGATAGATAAATGGGAAGTCGAGGTGTTTGATGGTGTCGGTTTTTAATTGAGTTTTTAGGTGATGAACCTATGTAGTTGATGGTTATATACGAACATGATCATAAACCGTGAGATGATGGTTATATGTATGTTTGTATACTCCATTGATAAATAAAGAGGGCACAGAATAAGAAGAAGAATGCAATTGGGTTATGTTGTAGTATATAGTATTAAGTATATGTACATATAACCTATATGGTGGAAAGAAGTAAAAGAAGATGACAGAGTATTCTTTAATTCACGGGCTAAATAATTGTGTGGGGATTTAGATAGTAACCAGAATTTGTATTATATGATCATATAAGTTTACCTATAATAATTAATAATTATAATATAATTATAATTATAATATAAAATATTCTTACTAAAAATCACATGGTTTTTAACTTACAGTTAGCAGCCGCAGCCGACTGTTATTTGAATTATCCTTACCAACAAATTTAATACGGAGTGTTATCGTGCTCTGTTAATTTTTCAGTGGCGGATAAACGTCTTCGAAAACATTCCAAATTTTCACATAATTATTTCTAGCAGTTAAATCGTATTTTAATTCAAATTATATTTCAAGTATATATATATATATATATATATATATATATATATATATATATATATATATATATATATATATATATATATATATATACAGATAGTGGTTCGTGAATTGTCGGGAATAGTCAAAGGTTAACTGAATTCGTATAACAGTCCAGAAATTTTGAGACTCAATATTATCGTCTTTGCTTATCGTGTCGAAACCATATAAAGGTTTAAGTTTAAATTTAGTCAGAAATTTCTGGGTTGTCACATCGTACACGAGATATGTGTACTGTATTTAAAGGAAATCGCATGTACATTACAGGTGGGTGTAGGATTCGGGCCCATTTGTACCATGCACATTTAAATCTTGTGGTCTATCAAAATGATGAATTTTATTATTTATGATAAACCTATGAACTCACCAACCTTTTGGTTGACACTTGTAAGCATGTTTATTCTCAGGTATGAAAGAAATCTTTCGCTGTGCATTTGCTCATTTTAAAGATATTACTTGGAGTCATTCATGACAAATTTCAAAAGAAGTTGCATTCGAGTCGTTGAGTTCAACAAAGATTATTATTATTAAAGTAAATGATAGATTAGGTCGTTTATAGTTTGGATATTATGAAATGGTATGCATGCCTGTCAAGTTTTGATGTAATGAAAGTTTGTCTATCAAAAACGAATGCAGTGTTTGTAAAACGTATCATGTAGAGGTCAAATACCTCGCAATGAAATCAATTATTATGTAAAGTTTATAATCCATATGAACGGGGCATTTCAGGTATGACAAGGGGACAAAATTTTAATTACCAATGATGAGGCTAAGCAATTCAATGAAGTTGTCTCAGGTACTTTCATGGTGGACTCTAAACCGGCAAGGATATTATTTGATAGCGGTGCTAATTTGTCTTTTGTATCACCACGATTTATGTCTAAGCTTAACAAACTGTTAGCTAAGTTAAGCCATCCGGTAGAAGTTGAAATAGCGGATGGTAAGACGGTTCTAGGGGTTGATGTGTGTAATGATTGCAATGTTGTGTTTGGTGCCGAAACCTTTAAAATCGATCTTATTCCGATGACTTTGGGTGAGTTTGATATTGTCATTGGTATGGATTGGATCGATCGTCAGAGATCCGATATTTTGTGCCATGAAAAGTTCATCCGTGTGAAGACAAGTTAATTATTCATGGTGAGAAACGGAGAAGACTTGTGCCACTGTGCACTTATACACGGGCACGTCGATTTCTTAGTAGCGGTGGCATGGCTTTTCTTGCCTATGTAGTTGATACTCGTGAAGATCCACCATCCATTCGTGAATTTTCGGTGGTTAATGAATTCGAAGATGTTTTTCCGGACGAGTTACCGGGTGTTCCGGCGGAAAGACAAGTTGAATTTCGCATTGAGTTGGTTCCGGGGGCTATCCCTATTGCTAAGACTCCTTATCGTTTAGCACCAACGGAAATGCAAGAGTTGTTGAATCAAACCCAAGAGTTGCTTGAAAAGGGTTTTATCCGACCGAGTGCTTCCCCATGGGGCGCTCCATTGTTATTCGTGAAGAAGAAGAATGGTAGTATGTGGATGTGCATTTATTATCGGGAGTTGAACAAGGTGACGATCAAGAATCGTTATCCATTGCCTCGGATTGACGATTTGTTTGATCAAATCCAAGGCGCGACTTATTTTTCTAAAATTGACTTACGGTCCGATTATCACCAAATGCGGGTCTGTGAGTAAGATATTGAGAAAACGGCCTTTCGAACACGTTACAGGAATTTTGAATTTGTAGTGATGACTTTCGGTCTTACGAATGCACCGGCGGCATTCATGGATCTTATGAACCGAGTGTGCCAACCTATGTTGGACAAGTCGATAATTGTATTCATTGACGACATACTTATTTATTCGAAGGGTATGAAAGAGCATGAACATCATTTGTATGAAGTATTGAAGACATTGCGGAAGGAGAAGTTGTATGCTAAAATCTCAAAGTACAAATTTTGGCTAAGGGAAGTGCAATTCCTTGGCCACATTGTGAATAAAGAAAGCATTCAAGTAGATCCGGGGAAGATAGACACGGTGAAGAGTTGGGAACAACCGACTACACCTACGGAAATTTGAAGTTTTCTCGGATTGGCCGGTTATTATCGTCGGTTTATCCAATACTTTTCTAAGGTCGCCTCTCTGTTAACAAAGTTGACAAGGAAGAACGCGAGATTTAATCGGGAGAATGAACAAGAGATTGCTTTTCCATTGTTGAAGGAGAAATTGTCTCAAGCTCCGGTCTTAGTGTTGCCAGAAGGTGTAGAAGATATGACTGTTTATTGTGATGCCTCATTAAATGGGCTTGAGTGTGTTCTAATGCAAAAGGGTAAAGTCATCGCTTATGCCTTTCGACAATTGAAAGAACACGAGAACAAATATCTGACTCATGATCTTGAATTGGCGACGGTGGTTCATGCATTTAAGATTTAGCGCTACTATTTGTATGGTTTCAAGTGTACGATTTATTCGAATCACAAGAGTTTGAAACATCTTTTTGACCTACGGGATTTGAATTATCGTCAACGTAGATGGATGGATGTGGTAAAAGACTATGATTGTGAGATACTTTATCATCCGGGTAAGATGAATGTTGTCGCGGATGCTTTGAATCGAAAGAACCAACATCCGGCGATACGAGTAGGATCGTTACGTATGAATATTACTAATGATTTTCTTGTAAAGCTTGGTGAGATACAAATTGAAGCTTTTGTTAACAACAAGCATGAAGAACGAATCATGGGGCAAACGGAGTTTATTACCTTAGGTCCGCATGGTTTGTTGTCCTTTCAAAAAAGAGTGTGGGTACCTAGAATGGGGTATTATCGACAAGTGCTACTTGATGAAGCATATAAGTTAAAGTATTCAATTCATCCGGGTGTGGCAAAGATGTATCTTGATTTGAAGAAGGAGTATTGGTGGCCGGGCATGAAAGGTGATGTTGTTAAGTATGTTGAGCAATGCGTCACGTGTTTGCAAGTTAAGGACGAACACCAAAAGCCGTATGGTATGTTGCAACCACTAGAAATCCCGAAATAGAAATGGGAGCACATTACCATGGATTTCATTACAAAGTTACCAAAGACGATAAGAATCCAATTTGATACGATTTGGGTGATAGTTGATCGGTTGACGAAAAGTGCATTGTTTCTTCCCATTCGGGAAACGATATCGTCGAAGACTTAGTCTAAATTCTTTATCAAGGAGGTGATATTGAGACATGGGGTTCCTATATCTATTGTTTCGGATCGGGATACTCGTTTCACATCTCGGTTTTGGAATAAGTTTCATGAAGATATGGGTACACAATTGAAGATGAGCACGGTGTATCATCCTCAAGCGGACGGTCAAACTGAACGAAGGAATCAAATATTGGAGGATATGTTAAGGGGCGTACGTTATCGATTTCGGTGGAAGTTGGGATGAACACTTGCCTTTGGTGGAATTCTCGTACAACAATTGTTATCATGCTAGTATTGGAATGCCACCGTATGAGATGCTTTATGGGCGCAGGTGTCGAAATCTAATTTGTTGGGGTGAAGTGGGAAAAAGGGAAATTGGGAGTACCGATTTGGTTTTAGAGACGAATAGTAAAATCGAGACGATTCGGGATCGATAAAAGGCGGCGCAAGATAGACAAAAATCTTATGCCGATAAGCGTAGGCGACCGATTGAGTTCCAAGAAGGTGACATGGTGATGCTTAAAGTTTCGCCATGGAAAGGTATAATTCGGTTTCGAAAATGGGGAAAGTTAGATCCTCGATTTATTGGGACATTTAAAGTTTTAGCCCGTGTTGGTGAAGTTGCGTATCGTTTGGAATTACCCGAAGAGCTTGCGGGGATCCATAATACATTTCATGTTTCCCATCTTCGTAAGTGTCTTGCGGATGATTCATCATGGGTGTCATTAGAAGAGATTGAGCTAAACAACAAATTAGTGTATGTTGAAGAGTCGATAGCTATACTTGATGAAAAGGTGAAAATGTTGAGAAATAAAGAGCTGAGAACTTTTAAAGTTCAATGGCATCGTAGTAGAGGTTCCGAGTTTACGTGGGTACCCGAGGAGTTTGTTTTGGTATATCTCCCTGCATGTCATGCGGCTTGATTGCGGGGACGCAATCCGGTTCAAGTGGGGAGAGTTGTAAGATCCTTTTTTCAAGTTGTATGGGATGCCATCCAAACCAATGGGACGCCGTTTAATGGTAAAAGACTGGACGCCGTCCAGATGAACTGGCGGGCCAGCTGTTGGGATTTTAGATATTTTAAAAGGGGCTTTTTGGTAAATTCATTTGGAGGCCGAATTTAAGGCACAAGATCAGATCAAGGAGTGTCATTTACTCCATTTCCAACAACCTCTTCCCTTCCACTTCAATTTTAGAGAGAGAGAGATTTATAGTGTGAGAAAGCTCAAACCAAGAAGGAAGAAGCTCGATTCGGGTTAAAACACGTGTTGTAAAGTTGTTCATGAAATGTCCCGTTTAAATGGATTATAAATGTTTCATATTAATTGGTTTCTTTGCGAGGTTTTGACCTCTATATGAGACGTTTTTCAAATCTTGCATTCATTTTAAAAACAACCATAACCTTTATTATATGAATAAAGGTCTAATGACATAAATTTAGATTGTCGATCAAAGACAATCTCCTCAAAGTACATAATTTTTACATACACCATTACCTAAAAGTAGATAATATATTACAAACACAAATTCCGAATGCAAGTTTAATTATTATGAAAATCATGCCGACTCCAAATCTTGACCTTGGGTTAACATGCAACAGCAGAAGCATTTAATAATCACCTGAGAATAAACATGCTTAAAAACGTCAACAAACATGTTGGTGAGTCATAGGTTTATTCCTATATAATAATTCATAATAATAATAGTTAACCACAAGATTTCATTTATAAATAGCGTACACAAATAATGTGTATAAAAATCATTCATATGATAAACATCTGGTAATCCAACCTTAACAACATGCATATAGAATATTTCCCAGTATACAGCGCGCAGCTAATATACAAAAATTCGAATTACTAAAGCATGCCATTTTCCAGTATGAGGGGAGTTAGTGCCCGTAGATCTACCTTTAGGATTCGTGTCAATTAGCGGCCATTATACAGGCCCCATACCATTTTCCAGCATGAGGGGTGTATAATAAACGTTAATTCTTAGGTTACCAAAAAAAGGGGAAATATCCGGTGTAATCAATCGATCATAGAATGTAGTTCAGGTACTTGTGTCTATTTCGAAAAACTTATAAAACAGCATGTATTCTAATCCCAAAAATAATTAGATAGTAAAAATGGGACTATAACTCACTTGTAATGATGATTTTCAAATAGATGGATATACGACTTGGCCTTGACAATTCACGAACCTAATAACAATATTTTACGTCAAAATATATATAATTAATATTCCATACTTATGTTACTTTTAATTGTCCAATGTTAGTAGTCCAACGTCCGATAGTCCAATAGTCCAATTATATATATATATATACACACACACACACACACACATATATATATATATATATATATATATATATATATATATATACATATATATATGTACATGTATATATATATATATATATGTATATATATATATATGTATATATATATGTACATATATATATATATATGTATATATCTATATATACATATATATATATACATATATATACATATATATATACATATATATATATATATATATATATATACATATATATATATATATACATATATATATATATATATATATATATATATGTAACGTCCTCCCAATAGGGTCTGGAAGGAACGTCACTAATATCAAAACATACCAACATATTATAATAAACGAGAACAATACTAAATGATGAATTTAACTTTAATGAGTACGCAGCGGAAAATGAAATGTCGTTACAATGACAGGAATAACAATATCGTAAATGTTCACATGCAGAAGTAATAAATGCGATATCTCTTGATCCTATGTCCAAGTAGCATCACATAAGCAGTAAGTATAAGAGCTTGAATCAAACAGCACCTGAGACAAAACATGCTAAAGTGTCAACCAAAAAGGTTGAGTGAAGTTCATAGGTTTAAAAAAAAGTTTGTCGTTGTTTTAGACCACAAGATTTAGTTTGTAAAGTTGATCTCCCGCAGGATCAAAAAGTTATGCCAATGCGTGATATTTAGACTAAACGTTCAAGTTTGCCCCATGACAAGTTGTGTCTATCCTTGTCGGTTTCATTTCATTATTAAGTAATACAATGACTTGGTCAAATGTATCGGTTTAATTTCATTACTCCCGATAGGCCTATCCCCAATAATTAAGAATACCGCAGCAATTAAAAATATCACAGTAGGGACTTAGTCGGACATAGCCGGGTATAGCATAGTTTTAACAGTTGGTACTGATATTTAGACTAGACTTTCAAGTTTGCCCCGTGACAAGTTATCGTTCATACTTGTCGGTTGGGGACTTGCTGGTCATAGCCCAACATATCACAGTTTAGTAGTTTGGTACTTGTGTCTAAGTTGTAAAAAGTAAAAATAGCATGTGTCTCACCCCAAAAGTAAGTAAGTTTGCTAGCAATAAAGAGGGGCTATGAATTCACCTTAGTAAGTAGAGAGAGTGTTATTCCTCGGAATAAAGAGTTGAACGAGTGAGCAGGAAAGTCAACCTATTGACATTTAAGAGTAGTTAAGTGTTTTGCCCATGTTTAAGTTTAAGTATGTGTTTAAGTATAGTTTGTTTTACTAATTTTCTATTCCTAGTAAGTTACTATTTTTATAAAGTTTCCATTTTTAGAAAGTTTCTTATTTTACTAAGTTTCTATAACTAGAGAGTTTCTACTTTTATCAATGTTTTCCATTTTAGGATACTTGCCGTATTAGATAAGCTTCCAATCACCCCTTTCCCTTCGAATGGCTAATTTAGATCTAGGAGCTTGAGCCATAGGACCCTTTAAATCGGAAATCCAAACCCTCTGCCTAGAATCTCATAGAAACCATTCGTCAAGAAAGTTTGAAGATCTATACATCTCTAATACATATCCCAAAATGTTTTTATGTTACAATATAAGTAGTAGGTTATAGGTGCTAGTAATAGTAATAGTGTATACATGTTATTTATTTTATTTTTAATTGCATATAATTTATAACATTATTTACATATTTTGGTAAAAATAATAAACGAAGTAAAAAGTAAAAAGTAAAAAGTAAAAAGTAAAAAGTAAAAAAAATAAAAAGTAAGAAAAGAATACTTACTAGTAGTAATTCTTCAAAGAGAGA
Organism: Rutidosis leptorrhynchoides; assembly: GCF_046630445.1. Taxonomy (NCBI): domain Eukaryota; kingdom Viridiplantae; phylum Streptophyta; class Magnoliopsida; order Asterales; family Asteraceae; genus Rutidosis; species Rutidosis leptorrhynchoides. The sequence continues at coordinate 172,728,209 of NC_092340.1, forward strand.
ATGAGAGAAATTTTGGTGTGAGTTTGAATGAGAAATGATGGGTATTTATACTTGAAAAAATTAGGTAAAAAGAATAAAATAATTAAAATAAAAAGAAATATTTTAATTCTTAATGGGATTTTAAAATTAAAAAATATTAAATGTTAGGTCATGGGATAATGCACAAAATAAAATAATAAAAGTAGTTTTTCCATTAAAATTTTTAATTAAAAAGTAATTTATTTATTTATTTATTTATTTTTTTTTCATTTATTTTAAGGATTTTTTTTATATAAATAAACAAATTGATTTAATGCTTTTCCAAGAATATTTGTCAATAATATTTTTTATTTATTTATTTTTGTTTTATTTAATTAATAAATACAAATTTTGCATAAAAATAATAAATAATTCGGTATTTTGTATTTTTAATAATAATTATGATTTTAATTATTAAACTATAGTTTTAGTAAGTTTGTAAATATTATTACATTTATATATAATTGGATTTATTATATAGTTAGCTATATAATACATTAACTAAATAATAAAAGTGATACAAAGTTTATATACTTAGTTAAATTATGTCAAATTATGTAAATTAATAATATATTATTTATTTAAGCGTACATTGTTGACTAAAAATTACTATTCGGTCAATATTTAATTGTATATAACAACCCTTAATACATATAGTCAGACATATAACCCTAGGGTTAATTCAGTAATTTAGAAGTCGAAAAGTGAGGGTTGTTAAAGTACCTCCCCGTTAATAAAAACTTCGTCCCGAAGTTTTAGGTAGACTTCTCGGATGCATCAGCGGTTGAGAAGAGATGGGGATATTTCTGTTTCATTTGGTCTTCACGTTCCCAGGTATACTCGGGGCCACGTCGTGAATTCCAACGGATCTTAACAATAGGTATGTTGCTTTGTTTTAAGCATTTAGCAGATCGGTCCATGACTTCTACGGGTTCCTCTATGAAGTGCATTTTATCATCAATGCGAATGTCATCTAAAGGAATAACGAGAGTGTCATCAGCGAGACACTTTTTAAGATTCGAGACATGAAATACGTCGTGTACACTGCTAAGTTCAGCAGGTAATTCTAATCGAAAAGCCACGGGTCCGATCCTTTCAGTGATTTTGAAGGGTCCAACAAAACGCGGACTTAGTTTGCTTCGTTTACCAAAACGAACGACGCCATTCCAAGGGGATACTTTCAACATGACTTGGTCACCAACTTGGAATTCCAAATCTTTCCGACCTTTATTAGCATAGCTCTTCTGTCGGCTGCGGGCAGTTTCTATTCGTTTCTTAATCTGAACTATCTTTTCGGTTGTCTCGTGTATAATTTCAGGACCAGTTAACTGTCTGTCCTCTAATTCATCCCAGCACAGTGGGGATCTACATTTTCGTCCGTATAAGGCCTCAAAAGGTGCAGCCTTAATACTTGAGTGGTAACTATTATTGTAAGAGAATTCAACCAAAGGCAAATGTCTATCCCAGCCTTTGCTGAAGTCGATAATACAAGCGCGAAGCATATCTTCCAATGTTTGAATGGTTCGTTCACTTTGACCATCGGTTTGCGGATGATAAGCAGTACTCATGTCGAGTTGAGTTCTAAGAGCAGTTTGTAAGGATTTCCAGAATCTGGAAGTGAGTCTACTGTCGCAATCGGATATGATTGATATAGGAACACCATGACGAGAGACAATTTCTTTGATATACAGTTGTGACAATCTCTCCATCTTGTCGGTCTCCTTGATCGGTAAGAAATGAGCAGATTTAGTAAGACGATCTACTATGACCCATATAGTATCATTGCCACTAGAAGTCTTGGGAAATTTAGTAATAAAGTCTATAGTGATACATTCCCACTTCCACTGCGGAATATCGGGTTGTGTCAACAGATCAGAAGGCTTTTGATGTTCAGCATTGACTTTCAAACATGTGAGACACTTACTAACATAAGTAGCAATGTCGGCTTTCATATTAGGCCACCAGTAGAATTCCTTCACATCGTGGTACATCTTACTGGAACCCGGATGAATAGAATACCTAGTCTTATGCGCTTCATCCAAGACTAGTTCACGGAGATTATAGAAGCGAGGAACCCAAATTCTGTTGCCAAAGTACCGTGTACCATTAGCTTTCACTTGGAGTTGGTTCTCGAAACCGATAGGTCCTTCACCTTCAATAAGTGTTGGTTTAATAGCTTCCAGTTGAGCTTCGCAGATTCGTGATATAAGATTTGATTTGATTTTCAGGTTTAAGGCACGAATACGTTTAAAATCGTCTTTTCGACTAAGGGCATCGGCAAGTACGTTTGCCTTGCCAGGATGATATTCCATCTTACAGTCATAATCGTTCAATAACTCGAGCCATCGGCTTTGCCTCATATTCTGCTGTTTTTGATCAAAGATGTGTCGAAGACTTTTATGGTCAGTATACACCGTAAACTGGGTACCATATAGATAATTTCTCCATATCTTTAAAATCAAATACCACGGCACCTAACTCAAGGTCGTGTGTGGTATAGTTCTCTTCGTGTTTCTTTAACTGTCTAGATGCGTAGGCAATAACCTTTTCACGTTGCATTAAAACACAAACAAAGCCTTGCTTTGAGGCATCGCAGTAAACAACAAAATCGTCAGTACCTTCAGGTAAAGATAGAATCGGGGCTGTGGTCAACTTCTCTTTCAGAATCTTGAAAGCAGATTCATGTTCTTTGGACCACTCAAACTTCTTCCCTTTTTGAGTTAGCTTCGTAAGAGGTTTGGCAAGAAGGGAAAAATCTTTTATGAATCTCCGATAGTAACCGGAAAGTCCCAAAAATTGACGAATATGCTTCGCAGTCTTTGGTATATACTAATATCAAGATGATCTTTTTTCTTCTTGCATTTGAATTTTTGAACAGATAGCTTGAGAGTTTTCTTTGAATCACTTTCTATTCCATACGTCATGATATTGGAATTTTTCTATGAATTACCGTAATATAATCACGTTGGCCACCGTCATTATATTTCACTAATTCATATTTTCATTCCAAGGTCACTCCATAAGGTCAGGATATGATAAATGATGATTTCTAATATAGTGTATTAAGGATAGCAGTAATCTTAGCTGGATAGACAACATGTCGATTTTAAGCCAAAACTTGCACTTGGAAAAGTTTGCGTAGAGTTGTTCTTCTTCTTAAGAATGAATTTGTAAATGTTGCTCATGTTCTTTCTCACTCTTGGAGCAGATCAAAACGTCATCCATGAAAATAGTTACGAACTTGTCGAGTCATGGTTGGCTAGTTTTAAGTTACAGTCTTTATAGAATTGGTCAACTTTCATACCTTTGAAAGTTATGGAAGTTGTGAAAGTTATGAAATGGACGTGGTCAAACGAGAAAGTTATGAGACATCGTGGTAAGAGTTGGTGCAGTTGGACGAACCATGATTCTCCACTACATAAGGGTGTATAGAAGTTTGATAAATCTGATAGGTCATAAGTTTGAAGACTTTTTAAGCGGGAAAAAGATGAATATGATATGAACGAAACACTTTATATTATTAAGAACGAGGCATTAAACAAGCCTTTATTACACGATTCGGAAATAGAAATAGTTTAAGGCATAGCCTTTACATAGATAAGAAATTTGGAAAAATAAATTAGGAAATATTAAGATTGAAGTAGTCTTCATATCTCTTCTTCTCGTCCTCAACCTTCTTCATAAACTTCTCAACTTTCTCATTATTCGCCTTTTATTTCTCATGCAGGAATTCGAGATTATCATAAAGATTAGAAACACCATTGTTGATTACATGGTACTTGTGGTCCCTCATAGAAAGTTGATTATTCACGCGGTTTTCCTCCATCTTCAATCTAAAGTCAACATCTTCTCTTAGGTAGGAGAGAGATTGCTTCCCCCATCGGGCATTTCTTGTAAGGGTGCAAACCAAAGTCCACATCGGTCATGGGATAAAACAAATGTATGTATATAATCTCTTTCTTTAGCTCAGCATTTTCCTCCATGAGCTTCTTGATCGCTAGGTCTTTTTCCTTCATTTGAGCATCGATCCTTGCAATATGGCGAATAAGGTCATCGGTAGTTTTTCGCGGATTCATGAGCTTGTACTTGGCATCAACTTCATCATAGGAAAGAGATCGGGATCTTTTCTTTGACGGGCCAGTTTCTTCAAGACGTTTTCTTTTGTCTTTATTCCTCAGGGTTGGATAGTATTCAGGAGACCCATGTAACTTTAGAGTAGTATTTGGGCTATAATTTGGTGAGGGAGGACCACCAAAGGCATAAGGTGGACTTTGGACTGGTCTTTCTGTGGAAGACCTTTCAGAATCTTTTTCGGTTGGCTTGAAAAGATTCATTTTGGTCGTTTGATGATAATTAGACATCCTAACATTAGGAAGGAGATTTTGATCAGTTTTAGGATAGGATTGTAAGGCATATGTTTTAAGATTACAAGGCAATCCTAAGTGCTTTAAAGTCTAAGGCAGGAAAGGTTATAGTTTCCTAGATTGCTAAGGCACCCTAGCTAACAAGTAAGGCACACATAAAAATGCAATCCTGGTTCTCTATAACAGCCTGGTTATGCTCTGATACCAATCTGTAACATCCTCCCAATAGGGTCTGGAAGGAACGTCACTAATGTCAAAACATACCAACATATTATAATAAACGAGAACAATACTAAATGATGAATTTAACTTTAATGAGTACGCAGCGGAAAATGAAATGTCGTTACAATGACAGGAATAACAATATCGTAAATGTTCACATGCAGAAGTAATAAATGCGATATCTCTTGATCCTATGTCCAAGTAGCATCACATAAGCAGTAAGTAAAAGAGCTTGAATCAAACAGCACCTGAGACAAAACATGCTAAAGTGTCAACCAAAAAGGTTGAGTGAAGTTCATAGGTTTAAAAAAAAGTTTTTCGTTGTTTTAGACCACAAGATTTAGTTTGTAAAGTTAATCTCCCGCAGGATCAAAAAGTTATGCCAATGCGTGATATTTAGACTAAACGTTCAAGTTTGCCCCATGACAAGTTGTGTCTATCCTTGTCGGTTTAATTTCATTATTAAGTAATACAATGACTTGGTCAAATGTATCGGGGACGTTACTCCCGATAGGCCTATCCCCAATAATTAAGAATGCCGCAGCAATTAAAAATATCACAGTAGGGACTTAGTCGGACATAGCTGGGTATAGCATAGTTTTAACAGTTGGTACTGATATTTAGACTAGACTTTCAAGTTTGCCCCGTGACAAGTTATCGTTCATACTTGTCGGTTGGGGAATTGCTGGTCATAGCCCAACATATCACAGTTTAGTAGTTTGGTAATTGTGTCTAAGTTGTAAAAAGTAAAAATAGCATGTGTCTCACCCCAAAAGTAAGTAAGTTTGCTAGCAATAAAGAGGGGCTATGAATTCACCTTAGTAAGTAGAGAGAGTGTTATTCCTCGGAATAAAGAGTTGAACGAGTGAGCAGGAAAGTCAACCTATTGACATTTAAGAGTAGTTAAGTGTTTTGCCCATGTTTAAGTTTAAGTATGTGTTTAAGTATAGTTTGTTTTATTAAGTTTCTATTCCTAGTAAGTTACTATTTTTATAAAGTTTCCATTTTTAGAAAGTTTCTTATTTTACTAAGTTTCTATGACTAGAGAGTTTCTACTTTTATCAATGTTTTCCATTTTAGGATACTTGCCGTATTAGATAAGCTTCCAATCACCCCTTTCCCTTCGAATGGCTAATTTAGATCTAGGGGCTTGAGCCATAGGACCCTTTAAATCGGAAATCCAAACCCTCTGCCTAGAATCTCATAGAAACCATTCGTCAAGAAAGTTCGAAGATCTATACATCTCTAATACATATCCCAAAATGTTTTTATGTTACAATATAAGTAGTAGGTTATAGGTGCTAGTAATAGTAATAGTGTATACATGTTATTTATTTTATTTTTAATTGCATATAATTTATAATATTATTTACATATTTTGGTAAAAATAATAACCGAAGTAAAAAGTAAAAAGTAAAAAGTAAAAAAGTAAAAAAAATAAAAAGTAAGAAAAGAATACTTACTAGTAGTAATTCTTCAAAGAGAGAATGAGAGAAATTTTGGTGTGAGTTTGAATGAGAAATGAGGGGTATTTATACTTGAAAAAATTAGGTAAAAAGAATAAAATAATTAAAATAAAAAGAAATATTTTAATTCTTAATGGTATTTTAAAATTAAAAAAATATTAAATGTTAGGTCATGGGATAATGCACAAAATAAAATAATAAAAGTAGTTTTTCCATTACAATTTTTAATTAAAAAGTAATTTATTTATTTATTTATTTATTTATTTTTTTTCATTTATTTTAAGGATTTTTTTTATATAAATAAACAAATTGATTTAATGCTTTTCCAAGAATATTTGTCAATAATATTTTATTTTTTTTATTTATTTTTGTTTTATTTAATTAATAAATACAAATTTTGCATAAAAATAATAAATAATTCGGTATTTTGTATTTTTAATAATAATTATGATTTTAATTATTAAACTATAGTTTTAGTAAGTTGGTAAATATTATTACATTTATATATAATTGGATTTATTATATAGTTAAATATATAATACATTAACTAAATAATAAAAGTGATACAAAGTTTATATACTTAGTTAAATTATGTCAAATTATGTAAATTAATAATATATTATTTATTTAAGCGTACATTGTTGACTAAAAATTACTATTCGGTCAATATTTAATTGTATATAACAACCCTTAATACATATAGTCAGACATATAACCCTAGG
>NC_092340.1:172737500-172742500 GCF_046630445.1 Rutidosis leptorrhynchoides
ATATATATATATATATATATATATATATATATATATATATATATATATATATATATATATATATATGTATATATATATATATAATGAGACTACTAACTTAAAGACTTCGAAATAATATATATATATATATATCTATATATATATATATATATATATATATATATATATATATATATATATATATATATATATATAAAACTTTTTGCTAATATATTTAATGAGATATTTAAATATCATTTTAACAAATCATAAATATATATATATATATATATATATATATATATATATATATATATATATATATATATATATATATATATTCCTTTAAATAATTATTACAAGTTATGACGTTCGTGAATCGTCAGACAAACTGGGTGAACAAACGTTTGTATAAAATTCATTTCAAATAATCAAGTCTTAATAAGTTTGATTGCTTAACATGTTGGAAACATTTAATTATGTAAATATTAATCTTATATATATTAACGGAAAAATCCGGGTCGTTACATTACACACCCGTTAAATTAAATTTCGTCCCGAAATTTGGAATAGTACCTAACCAATGTGCGATATCGGTAAACAAATGTGGATACTTATGCTTCATTTGGTCTTCTCGTTCCCAAGTGAATTCAGGTCCTCTACGAGCATTCCACCGAACCTTAATAATTGGTATTTTGTTTTGCTTAAGTCATTTAACCTCACGATCCATTACCTCGACGGGTTCTTCAACGAATTGTAGTTTTTCGTTAATCTTAATTTCGTCTAAAGGAATAGTGAGATCTTCTTTAGCTAAGCATTTCTTCAGATTCAAGACATGAAAGGTATTATGTATGCCGGCTAATTGTTGAGGTAATTCAAGTCGATAAGCTACTGGTCCAACACGATCAATAATCCTGAATGGCCCAATGTATCTCGGGTTTAGTTTTCCCCGTTTACCAAATCGAACAACACCTTTCCAAGGTGATACCTTAAGCATGACCATGTCTCCAATTTCAAATTCTATATCTTTTCTTCTAATGTTCGCGTAGCTCTTCTCTCGATTCTGAGCAGTTTTCAATCGTTGCTGAATCTGGATGATTTTCTTGGTGGTTTCTTGAATAATTTCTGGACCTGTAAATTGTCTATCCCCCACATCACTCCAACAAATCGGAGACCTGCACTTTCTTCCATAAAGTGCCTCGAATGGTGCCGCATCAATACTCGAATGGTAGTTGTTGTTGTAGGAAAACTCAGCTAACGGTATATGTCGATCCCAACTGCTTCCAAAATAAATAACACATGCTCGTAGCATGTCTTCGAGTGTCTGTATTGTCCTTTCACTTTGCCCATCAGTTTGTGGATGATAGGCAGTACTCATGTCTAGACGAGTCCCCAATGCTTGTTGTAACGTCTGCCAAAACCTTGAAACAAATCTGCCATCCCTATCAGAGATAATAGAGATTGGTATTTCATGTCTGGAGACGACTTCCTTCAAGTATAGTCGTGCTAACTTCTCCATTTTGTCAACTTCTCTCATTGGCAGGAAGTGTGATGACTTGGTAAGACGATCGACTATTACCCAAATTGTATCATAACCACTTGCAGTCCTTAGCAATTTAGTAATGAAATCCATGGTAATGTTTTCCCATTTCCATTCTGGGATTTCAGGTTGCTGAAGTAGACCCGATGGTCTTTGATGCTCAGCTTTGACTTTAGAACAAGTCAAACATTCTCCTACATATGTGGCAATATCAAATTTCATGCCTGGCCACCAAAAGTATTTCTTGAGGTCTTGGTACATTTTCCCAGCTCCAGGGTGAATTAAATATCTAGTTTTATGTGCCTCATCAAGTACCACTTTTCTCGAATCTCCATTCTTTGGTACCCAAATTCTATCAGCCAAATATCGAGTTCCGTCTTCCCGAATATTAAGCTGTTTTTCCAATCCCTTGGGTATTTCTCTTCCAAAACTTCCTTCCTTTAAAACCACCTGTTGTGCCTCTTTTATTCGAGTAGTAAGGTTGGTATGAATAATTATATTCATAGCTTTTACTCGAATAGGTTCTCTTTCCTTTCGACTCAAGGCATCGGCTACTACATTTGCCTTCTCCGGGTGGTAACGAATCTCACACTCGTAATCATTTAGCAGCTCAACCCACCTACGCTGCCTCATGTTTAGTTGCTTTTGATTTAAAATATGTTGAAGACTTTTGTGGTCAGTGTATATGATAAATTTGACCCCATATAAATAACGTATCCACATCTTTAATGCAAAAACAACGGCGCCCAATTCTAAATCGTGTGTAGTGTAGTTTCGTTCATGAATCTTGAGTTATCGAGAAGCATATGCAATTACTTTCTTTCGTTGCATAAGAACACACCCAAAACTCAATCATGATGCGTATCAATAAATGACAAAGTCTTCAACTCCTTCGGGTAACGATAAAATAGGTGCCGTAGTTAACTTCTTCTTCAATAATTGGAAGACACCTTCTTGTTCGGAAGTCCATTCATACTTCTTCCCTTTATGTGTCAATGCGGTTAAAGGTTTTGCTACTCGGGAGAAATCTTGAATAAATATCCTATAGTAACCGGCTAAACCTAAAAATTGACGTATTTGCGTCGGAGTTTTCGGGGTTTCCCAATTTTTATTGGCTTCAATCTTGGCGGGATCAACCATGATTCCATTACTACTGACTACATGGCCAAGAAATTGTACTTCCTTTAACCAAAAAGCGCATTTAGAGAATTTTGCATAAAGTTGTTCTTTTCTTAACAACTCTAACACAAGTCTCAAGTGTTGTTCATGCTCTTGGTTATTCTTCGAATAGATAAGAATGTCATCAATAAAAACAATAACAAACTTATCTAAATATGGACTACATACTCGGCGCATGAGGTCCATGAATACTGCGGGTGCATTGGTTAAACCGAATGGCATAACCATGAATTCGTAGTGGCCATAACGAGTTCTGAAGGCTGCTTTTTGGTATATCGGCTTCTTTAACCCTCAGTTGATGATAACCTGACCTTAAGTCGATTTTGGAGTATACGCTCGAACCTTGGAGTTGATCAAATAGGTCGTTGATTCTCGGTAAAGGGTATCGTTTTTTTATGGTTACTTTGTTCAGCTCACGGTAATCGATACACATGTGAAAAGACCCATCTTCCTTTTTGACGAAAAGAATTGGGGAGCTTCGACGTAATTATTGGTATGGAGAAATGCCCCATTTATATGGATTATAAACATTTCATATTAATTGGTTTCTTTGCGAGGTTTTGACCGCTATATGAGACGTTTTTCAAATCTTGCATTTGTTTTAAAAACAACCATAACCTTTATTTTATGAATAAAGGTCTAATGACACAAATTTAGATTGTCGATCAAAGTCAATCTCCTCAAAATACATAATTTTTACATATACCATTACATAAAAGTAGACAATATATTACAAACACAAATTCCGAATGCAAGTTTAATTATTATGAAAAGCATGCCGACTTCAAATCTTGAACTTGGGTTAACATGCAACAACGGAAGCGTTTAATAATCACCTGAGAATAAACATGCTTAAAAACGGCAACAAAAATGTTGGTGAGTCATAGGTTTATTCGTATATGATAATTCATAATAATAATAGACCACAAGATTTCATTTATAAATAGCGTACACAAATCATGTGCATAAAAATCATTCATATGATAAACATCTGGTAATCCAACCTTAACAACATGCATATAGAATATTTCCCAGTATACAGCGCGCGGCTAATATACAAAAAATTCGAATTACTAAAGCATACCATTTTCCAGTATGAGGGAGTTAGTGCCCGTAGATCTAGCTTTAGGATTCGCGTCAATTAGTGGCCATTATACAGGCCCCATACCATTTTCCAGCATGAGGGGTGTATAATAAACGCTAATTCTTAGGTTACCAGAAAAAGGGGAAATATCCGGTGTAATCAATCGATCATAGAATGTAGTTCAAGTACTTCTGTCGATTTCGAAAAGCATTTATAAAAGACCACGTATTCTCATCCCAAAAATAATTAGATAGTAAAAATGGGACTAGAACTCACTTGTAATGATGATTTTCAAATAGATGGATATACGACTTGGCCTTGACAATTCACGAACCTAATAACAATATTTTACGTCAAAATATATATAATTAATATTCCATACTTATGTTACTTTTAATTGTCCAATGTTAGTAGTCCAACGTCCGATAGTCCAATTGTGACACCCCGTACAAAATCAACGTGTACGGATCATCAACAACAGGTCCATTACACGGTACAATACTATATGCTATTTTAAAACAAGTTTTGCATTCATGAAAAGGTGACGTCTTTACCAACGTCAAATGTTTTACAAAGATAACGTGCTTCTACGAATAGAAAGCATTAACATAAGTAAGTGACACAAAGGTCATTACAAATCCATAGCTCGTAAATAACATAAGTTGTGAATGAAAAGTAAAACCATGCTTGAGACATCACTAAACAATGGAGCGGAAGTCTAACACAGCGAGTCTGTAACAGCAAGTCTATAACACCAAGACTAAACAGCAAGTCTAACAGCGGAAGCAACAATGTCTAAGCACCTGAGAAATACATTCTTAAAAAGTCAACACGAATATTGGTGAGCTATAGTTTGTTTGTAATCAGTAATGTAATGTAGACCATGAGATTTCAGTGCTTCAACCAGCGTTTCAAAACAGTATGATAAAGTATATGCTTAACCGTAGGCACCCGGTAACTAACTTTACGTAATAATAGTATCACCCCCTAAAAGTACACTTGGTGAGTGCGTATGTTCTCTAAGTATCAAACACCCGTTAAATGCTAGCACGACTAGCCCGAGTGGGGATGTCAAACCCTATAGATCCATATCTAATATTCACGTTCACCGGTTCACAAACCAATGATTAAACGTTACCGTGCTAAGGGGAATATTTGTGCCGTTATATCACCCACACATATATAAATTTTAAGTACTCGTGTCTAGTATGTAAAAAC